>NC_053491.1:0-65000 GCF_905171775.1 Rana temporaria | reverse complement strand
AAGGAGAAGAAGAATAAGAAGACGAAGGAGAAGAAGAAGAAGACGAAGAAGAAGAAGACGATGATGAAGAAGAAGACAATGATGAAGAAGAAGAAGACGAAGGAGAAAAAGAAGGAGAAGGAGAAAGAGGAGGAGAAGGGGGAGAAAGAGGAGGAGAAGGAGAAGGAGGAGAAGGAGAAGGAGAAAGAGAAGAAGGAGGAGAAGAAGAAGACGAAGGAGAAGAAGAAGAAGACGACGAAGGAGAAGAAGAAGACAATGATGAATAAGAAGAAGAAGACAATGATGAAGAAGAAGAACAAGACGATGATGAAGAAGAAGAAGAAGAAGAAGGAGAAGAAGAAAAAGACGAAGGAGAAGAAAAAGAAGAAGAAGAAGACGAAGGAGAAGAAGAAGAAGACAAAGGAGAAGAAGATGAAGACGAAGGAGAAGAAGAAGAAGATGAAGGAGAAGAAGAAGACGATGATAAAGATACCTTCAGGACGGGCGCCAGGAAGACGGAGATCCCGGTGAGAAGGAGAAGAAAGAGAAGGAGGAAAAGGAGAAGGAGGAGAAGAAGAAGAAGGAGGAGAAGGGGGAGAAAGAGGAGGAGAAGGAGGAGAAGGAGAAGGAGGAGAAGGAGAAGGAGAAGGAGGAGAAGGAGAAGGAGAAGAAGGAGGAGAAGAAGAAGACGAAGGAGAAGAAGAAGAAGACGACGAAGGAGAAGAAGAAGACAATGATGAATAAGAAAAAGAAGAAGAAGAAGAAGGAGAAGAAGAAGAAGAAGACGAAGGAGAAGAAAAAGACGAAGAAGAAGAAGACGAAGGAGAAGAAGAAGACGATGATGAAGAAGACGATGATGAAGAAGAAGAAGAAGACGATGATAAAGATACCTTCAGGACGGGCGCCAGGAAGACGGAGATCCCGGTGAGAAGGAGGAGAAAGAGAAGGAGGAAAAGGAGAAGGAGGAGAAGGAGAAGAAGAAGAAGACGAAGGAGAAGACGAAGGAGAAGAGGAAGACGACGAAGGAGAAGAAGAAGAAGACGATGATGAAGAAGAAGACGAAGGAGAAGAAGAAGAAGACAATGATGAATAAGAAAAAGAAGAAGAAGAAGAAGAAGAAGAAGACAAAGGAGAAGAAGATGAAGACGAAGGAGAAGAAGAAGAAGATGAAGGAGAAGAAGAAGACGATGATGAAGAAGACGGGCGCCAGGAAGACGGAGATCCCGGTGAGAAGGAGGAGAAAGAGAAGGAGGAAAAGGAGAAGGAGGAGAAGGAGAAGAAGAAGAAGACGAAGGAGAAGACGAAGGAGAAGAAGAAGACGACGAAGGAGAAGAAGAAGAAGATGAAGGAGAAGAAGAAGACGATGATGAAGAAGAAGACGAAGGAGAAGAAGAAGAAGACGATGATGATGAAGAAGAAGACAAAGGAGAAGAAGAAGACGAAGGAGAAGAAGAAGAAGACGATGATGAAGAAGAAGAAGACGATGATGATGAAGAAGAAGACGACGATGAAGAAGAAGACGATGATGAAGAAGAAGAAGACGATGATGAAGAAGAAGAAGACGATGATGAAGAAGACGATGATGAAGAAGAAGAAGAAGACGACGATGAAGAAGAAGAAGACGATGATGAAGAAGAAGAAGACGATGATGAAGAAGAAGAAGATGATGATGAAGAAGAAGACGACGATGAAGAAGAAGACAATGATGAAGAAGAAGAAGATGATGATGAAGAAGAAGAAGACGATGATGAAGAAGACGAAGACGATGATGAAGAAGAAGAAGACGATGATGAAGAAGAAGAAGAAGACGATGATGATGAAGAAGAAGACGATGATGAAGAAGAAGAAGACGATGATGAAGAAGAAGACGAAGGAGAAGAAGAAGAAGGAGAAGAAAAAGAAGAAGACGAAGGAGAAGAAGAAGAAGACGAAGAAGAAGAAGACGATGATGAAGAAGAAGACAATGATGAAGAAGAAGAAGACGAAGGAGAAAAAGAAGGAGAAGGAGAAAGAGGAGGAGAAGGGGGAGAAAGAGGAGGAGAAGGAGAAGGAGGAGAAGGAGAAGGAGAAAGAGAAGAAGGAGAAGAAGGAGGAGAAGAAGAAGACGAAGGAGAAGAAGAAGAAGACGAAGGAGAAGAAGAAGAAGACGACGAAGGAGAAGAAGAAGACAATGATGAATAAGAAGAAGAAGACAATGATGAAGAAGAAGAACAAGACGATGATGAAGAAGAAGAAAAAGAAGAAGACGAAGGAGAAGAAGAAGAAGACAAAGGAGAAGAAGATGAAGATGAAGGAGAAGAAGAAGAAGATGAAGGAGAAGAAGAAGACGATGATAAAGATACCTTCAGGACGGGCGCCAGGAAGACGGAGATCCCGGTGAGAAGGAGAAGAAAGAGAAGGAGAAGGAGGAGAAGAAGAAGGAGGAGAAGGGGGAGAAAGAGGAGGAGAAGGAGGAGAAGGAGAAGGAGGAGAAGGAGAAGGAGAAGGAGGAGAAGGAGAAGGAGGAGAAGGAGAAGAAGGAGAAGAAGGAGAAGAAGGAGGAGAAGAAGAAGACGAAGGAGAAGAAGAAGAAGACGACGAAGGAGAAGAAGAAGACAATGATGAATAAGAAAAAGAAGAAGAAGAAGAAGAAGAAGGAGAAGAAGAAGAAGAAGACGAAGGAGAAGAAAAAGAAGAAGAAGAAGAAGACGAAGGAGAAGAAGAAGACGATGATGAAGAAGACAATGATGAAGAAGAAGAAGAAGACGATGATAAAGATACCTTCAGGACGGGCGCCAGGAAGACGGAGATCCCGGTGAGAAGGAGGAGAAAGAGAAGGAGGAAAAGGAGAAGGAGGAGAAGGAGAAGAAGAAGAAGACGAAGGAGAAGACGAAGGAGAAGAGGAAGACGACGAAGGAGAAGAAGAAGAAGACGATGATGAAGAAGAAGACGAAGGAGAAGAAGAAGAAGACAATGATGAATAAGAAAAAGAAGAAGACGAAGAAGAAGAAGAAGAAGAAGAAGAAGAAGAAGAAGAAGAAGAAGAAGAAGAAGAAGACAAAGGAGAAGAAGATGAAGACGAAGGAGAAGAAGAAGAAGAAGATGAAGGAGAAGAAGAAGACGATGATGAAGAAGACGGGCGCCAGGAAGACGGAGATCCCGGTGAGAAGGAGGAGAAAGAGAAGGAGGAAAAGGAGAAGGAGGAGAAGGAGAAGAAGAAGAAGACGAAGGAGAAGACGAAGGAGAAGAAGAAGACGACGAAGGAGAAGAAGAAGAAGATGAAGGAGAAGAAGAAGAAGACGATGATGATGAAGAAGAAGACAAAGGAGAAGAAGAAGACGAAGGAGAAGAAGAAGAAGACGATGATGAAGAAGAAGAAGACGATGATGATGAAGAAGAAGACGACGATGAAGAAGAAGACGATGATGAAGAAGAAGAAGACGATGATGAAGAAGAAGAAGACGATGATGAAGAAGACGATGATGAAGAAGAAGAAGAAGACGACGATGAAGAAGAAGAAGACGATGATGAAGAAGAAGAAGACGATGATGAAGAAGAAGAAGATGATGATGAAGAAGAAGACGACGATGAAGAAGAAGACAATGATGAAGAAGAAGAAGATGATGATGAAGAAGAAGAAGACGATGATGAAGAAGACGAAGACGATGATGAAGAAGAAGAAGACGATGATGAAGAAGAAGAAGAAGACGATGATGATGAAGAAGAAGACGATGATGAAGAAGAAGAAGACGATGATGAAGAAGAAGACGAAGGAGAAGAAAAAGAAGAAGACGAAGGAGAAGAAGAAGAAGACGATGATGATGAAGAAGAAGAAGACGATGATGAAGAAGAAGACGATGACGAAGAAGAAGAAGACGATGATGAAGAAGAAAAAGACGATGATGAAGAAGAAGAAGAAGAAGAAGAAGATGATGATGAAGATACCTTCAGGATGGGCGCCAGGAAGACGGAGATCCCGGTGAGGACAAACACGATGATCCCCGTCACTCGCTGTTCTCTGAGGAGACAAAAGAAATATTCTTATCAATATAAATCCCCCCCATCCCCCATCCGATGATGCAACTTCAGTGCTACGACCCCAACAACCCCCCCCCCCCCCAGAGTGACAAAAGTAAGTACACCCCTCAGTCACATTTCTTGTATCTTTTCATGTGACAACACTGAAGAAATGACACAAAAGCCCAGATTCACAGAGAGCACGGCGCACATTACGCTGCCGTAGAGTAACCGCCGTATGCTACGCCACGCAGCGCAGAGAGGCAAGCATGGAATTCAGCAAGCCAGTGCTCCTAACGCTGCGCCAGCGTGGCCTGGTTTTCAAAGGTGTACGCCGGCGTAGGTGGAAGTGGGCATGACCCATGCAAATAAGGCGTGACCCCATGCAAATGATGGGCCGAGCGCCATACAGATACGTATCACTAACTGCGCATGTGCCGTGACGTGAACGCATCCCCCTGCGCCTGCTCACAACCACGTCGGAACAACTGCCTAAACTACGCTGGATCACTGCGTACGCCCTGAACGTAACCTACGCCCAGCCAGACACACGTCCAAAGTTAAATACGCCGGCTTGTGTTCCCTGGTGCAGACCTGAGCATGTCTGCTGCCGGGTTACACCTCCTTTATGGGGAATAACTTTACGCCAGACGTACAACTTAAGCACTCCTCGCATATCCTGCATTGGGCGCACGCACGTTCGTGAATCGCCGTATTTCCCTCATTTGCATATTTTAATGGCTAATCAATGGGAGCGCCACCATGCGTCCAGCCTAAATGTGCGCCCACCCTACGCCGGCGTAGGCAAGTTACGTCGGCGGGGTAAAGCCTGTTTTTAGGCGTATCTTAGTTCGTGGGTCTGGCGCACAGATAGGACGGCGCACATTTGCACTTACGTCGGCGTAACTTGCGTAAGTGCTTTGTGAATCCGGGCCTTTGTATCTACAATGTTGTGTAGTGAGTGTACACAGGGGGGGAGGGGTGTACAGGGGGGAGGGGTGTACAGGGGGGGGAGGGGCCAATGAATGCCAACATGTACTGTGACATACTGAAGCAGAGCAGGGTAGTATTCCAACATGATAACGACCCCAAACACACCTCCAAGACCACCACTGCCTTGCTAAAGAAGCTGAGGGTAAAGGTGATGGACTGGCCAAGCATGTCTCCAGACCTAAGCCCTATTGATCATCTGTGGGGGGAAGGGGAAGGTCTCTAACATCCACCAGCTCTGTGATGTCATCATGGGGGAGGGGAAGAGGACTGCAGTGGCAACCTGTGAAGCTCTGGTGAACTCCATGCCCAAGAGGGTTAAGGCAGTGCTGGAAAATAATGGGGGGCCACACAAAATATTGACACTTTGGGCCCAATTTGGAGATTTTCACTTAGGGGTGTACTGACTTTTGTTGCCAGCGGTTTAGACATTAATGGCTGTGTGTTGAGTTATTTGTTATACAAGCTGTACACTCCTCCCCCCCTGTGTACACCCCTCCCCCCTGTACACTCCTCCCCCCCCCTGTGTACACCCCTCCCCCCCTGTGTACACCCCTCCCCCCCATGTACACTCACTACACAACATTGTAGATACAAAGTGTAATTTCTTCAGTGTTGTCACATGAAAAGATACAAGAAATGTGACTGAGGGGTGTACTTACTTTTGTCAGATACTGTATGTCCCATTACAATTCCTATATACTATAGGTGACTAATGACTTGAAGCTACAAGGAGAACTCCGGTTATAACCTACAGAAGGCAGAATCATCATAATTTGTCTTGTGGGGGTCCCAGAAAAGGGCGGGAAGGTCAGTCCATAGAGGGCGGCTCCTCCCGGTGGGTTCCGATGGCGGGGAGTTCTAGGTCTGCCGGGGGACCTCTATAAAGGTAAACTTTCCTTTCACCAATCAGAGGTCCTCCGTAGTGGTCTGTGTCTCCCACTTTGTGAATTCAGAGAGGATATCAGAACTCCCATTATGACATCATTTATAGGAGGAGCTTCTGGATAAAGATAGTCTAGGGTTAGGGGTGGCCCATCTCTGCGATGGGGGGGACCCATCTCTGTGACGGGGGGGGCCATCTCTGTGACGGGGGGTAATCTTCTACACACTTGGAAAGCTCTGTCTATGACATGTTGTGGAAGTTTTATGAAGATGTATGTAATATGTATTGTCATAGTGTAGCGCAGTGTTAGTTCTCCCGCTCTAAAGAGCTGACTGGGGCGGACTGACGCTGGTTGAGACCCGTCTGGTAGTAGAAAACTTCCTGAGGTTGGAGAGAGGTGTTTGCGGAGTGGGGATATGTCTGCCGGCGAAGGGCCCCTGTGCGATGCACAGAACGATCGTCTGGAGGGGATATGATCGCTCTGCAAGGACATCATCGGTTATGGGGGGATGGGCGCTCTTGTCTCTGCTGTGTCTGATCAGCACAGGTCGGGACTCGTAGTGTACATCTGCAGATAACCTCCTATCCACAGGAACGGTAGTATAATCCGGGTATGTGTTGTTCCTTTCTGAACAACGCAGAAAAAGGATTCCTATCAGCGGTAATACGGGAGTCTTTGGGTTGTTCTGGTCAGAGACGGAGTCCATGTTTGTCAGCCATGCGGCTTCCTTTTGTTTAGTTGAATAAAATGTCTTTAACCCCTTGCTTACTGGGCACATATACCCCCTTCCTGCCCAGGCGAAATTTCAGCTTCCGGCACTGCTTCGCTTTAACTGACAATTGCGCGGTCGTGAAATGTGAGTGAGTGAGAAACTTATATAGCGCAACACATGTGAACTGAATGGCCTCTGGGCGCTTGGTATCCATTCCATGGGCCCTCAGAAGAGATGGGTCTTGAACTTTCTCCTGAAGGCCAGGTGGCTCCCAAACAAAATTGGCGTCATTTTTTCCCCACAAGTAGAGATTTATTTTGGTGGTATTTGATCACCTCTGCGGTTTTTAGTTTTTGCGCTATAAACAAAAATAGAGCGACAATTTTGAAAAAAAAACCACAATATTTTTTACTTTTTGCTGTAATAAATATCCAATTTTTTTAAAAAAAATAATAATAATTTTCTCCTCAGTTTAGGCCGATATTTTCTTCTACCTATTTTTGGTAAAAAAAAATCGCAATAAACGTATAGGGCCAGATTCACAGTCCGGCGGCGCAGCGTAATGTAACCCGTTTACGTTACACCGCCGCAAGTTTTCCGATTTAGTGCCCGATCCACAAAGCACTTACCTGGAAATTTGCGGCGGTGTATCGTAAACAGGTCCGGTGCAAGGCAGCCCAATTCAAATGGGGCGGGTACCATTTAAATTAGGCGCGCTCCTGCGCCGGACGTACTGCGCATTCTCCCGTCGCAAATTTCCCGACGTGCTTTGCGCGAAATTACGACGCGCCAACGTTTTGTGAATCGCAACGTGAAAAAAAGACTTGCGCCGGGAAAAAGAAAAAATGTAAAAAAAATTCAAAAGCGACGCGGGAAAGACGGGTATACTTTAACACGGTGGAGTAATTTTACACAATGTTAAAGGTGCCCTATCTTTGCGACGGAAATCTAACACTCGCGACGACGTAACGACGGGAAAAATCTTTGTGGATCGCCGTAACTCCTAATTTGCATACCCGACGCTGTATTAAGACGCAAACTCCCCCCAACGGCGGCCGCGGTACTGCATCCTAAGATCCGACAGTGTAAAACAATTACACCTGCCGGATCTGCTGGATATCTATGTGTAACTGATTCTATGAACCAGCCGCATAGATAGAAACAGATAAGGCCCCGTACACACCATAGAATCTATCCGCAGATAAATCCCAGCAAATGGGTTTCAGCAGATAGATTCTATGGTGTGTACACGCCAGCGGATCTGTTTCCGCGGATATTTATCCCCTGGGATGGATTCCAGCAGATCGGATATTTGCTGACATGCAGAACAAATCCATCTGCTGGAATCCATCCCAACGGATGGATCCGCTCGTCTGTATAGACTCACCGGATCCATCCGTCCAAAGGGATTCCCCGCACGCGTCGTAATGATTTGACGCATGCGTGGAATTCCTTATATGACAGCGTCGCGCCCGTCGCCACGTCATAATCGCGGCAACGGCGCGACACGTCATCGCCAGAGGATTTCCGCGCGGATTTCAATGCGATGGTGAGTACACTCCATCGCATAGAAATCTGCGGAAATCTTTGAGAGGATTTATCTGTGGAAACGGTCCGCTGGACCGTATTCGCGGATAAATTCTATCGTGTGTATGGGGCCTAAGACGGCGTATCAGGAGATACGTTGTTGTATCTGCTCTGTGAATCTGGCCCATAGTGACTGGTTTGCGCAAAAGTTATAGCGCCTACAAAATAGGGGACATAATTATGATTTTTTTTTTATGATTTTTTTACTAGTAATGTCAGCGATCTGCGATTTTTATCGGGCCTGCGACATTGCGGCAGACACTTCAGACACATTTTTGGGACCATTCACATTTATACAGCGATCAGAGATATAAATATGAACTGATTACTGTATAAATGTGACTGGCAGTGAAGGGGTTAACTCTAGGCGGCGATCAAGGGGTTAAATGTGTAACCTGGGAGTGATTCTTACTGTGGGGGGAGGGGGTGACTGGGGGAGGTGACCGATGCTGTGTCCCTATGTACAAGGGACACAAATCGGTCTCCTCTCTCCCTGACAGGACGTGGAGCTCTGTGTTTACACCCCATCATTACACAGAGCTCCACGGTCCTGCTCAGTTACAGGGCAATCGCGGGTGCCCAGCCTCCATCGCGGCCGCCGGGCTTGCGCATTGTGTTCCCAGTAACACAGCGGGTGCGCGCCCCCTAGTGGCTGTGAAAGACGAGGACGTCATATGATGTCCTGTCAGAACAATAGGACTATCGTGCCGCAGTCATTTGACGGCGGCCGGTAGTGTAGTGGTTAAAGCAGAGGTTCACCCAAATGACATCTGTGATGCATTTGCCTATATGTCTCAGTCTAATTCTCCCTGCTTGCCCTGTGTGATTCTGTCCTCGGCTAACAGGCTATTGACGTGCTAATGTCCCCTCACTATTTCTAAAGGTTAATTGATCTATTGTGTTGTGTGAAGGAGATCTGTGTTTAAGTGGCTTGTGTTAATTATTCTGATTGCTTCATTGTGGTAATTATCTCTCTATATGCGGGGTCGAGCGGTCTAGTTAATGTATTCAGTACAACTAGTAATCAGCGTCCTTGATGTCATTGTCTAAAGAAAATGTGTTTTCAGCATCGGCTCCGTCGTGTCTGCCTAATCATCTGTATGGAAGCCCCAGTGTGAGGGGGCGGAGATTTGTCATTGTAACAGTTTTGGAAATGACATATAAGCTGTGTGATATAACATTAAAGGCTGTCTTGTTCTAGCAGTAAGCCTGGACTAATGTGTGGCTTAATGGGCGATCTCAGGAATATTCCTCCTAGTGGAATATTGGGGTGACGTTCTTATGGAAGAAGGGAATCTTTGACGGGGATATCATACCAATACCGTCACAATTGGTTGGCAGCGGTGGGATTTTCCCTTCTATCCCCCTTCACACCCGGATTCCAAGCAGACACTGGAAGAACTACTGGAAGTTCGTGGAAGGATTGCTAGCAACAAAACCAAGCGGGTCATCATAGCAGAATCAATGGAGATAGACCAGGAGGACGGGATTGCAGCAACGCCAGCAGTACAAGAGATGGAGACACCAGTGATTCAGGAGGAGGAATCGCCAGCCAACAAGCTAATGAGAGAGAAGCTAGCATGGTTCGGCCCGAACCCAACGACGGATGTGGTGCTGAAAGTGATGGACCTGTTAGCGAAGGAGGCTAAACAAATAAGAGACGCAGAACTACAGAAGGATAAACAAATAAGAGACGCAGAACTACAGAAGGATAAACAAATAAGAGACGCAGAACTACAGAAGGCTAAAGAAATAAGGGACGCAGAACTACAGAAGGATAAACAAATAAGAGACGCAGAACTACAGAAGGCTAAAGAAATAAGGGACGCAGAACTACAGTTAAAACTGGCAGCAGTCCAACAAGCAGCCGCACATTCTCCAAACAGTGAGTACAGCACAGCAGACACAAGGAAGATTCCGTTTAGCGCTTTTAAAGCTTTTGATGAAAAGGACTGTGAAATTGATAACTACCTGGCAGATTTTGAGCGACAATGTAACCTGCACCGAATAGCTAGAGGAGAGTGGGTTTCAATATTGTCAGGCAAACTGTCAGGC
Organism: Rana temporaria; assembly: GCF_905171775.1. NCBI lineage: Eukaryota > Metazoa > Chordata > Amphibia > Anura > Ranidae > Rana > Rana temporaria. Next base: position 54,794 of record NC_053491.1, on the reverse strand, counting down.
AAAGCTTCTGATGCTTTCCGGACCGTGCCAGATCAGGATATCCATAGCTACGCCCGGGTTAAAGAAGCGCTCGTGGCTCGTTATGCAGTAACCCCAGAGTCCCACCGACAGAAGTTCAGGGACTCACGCAAAACCACGGAAGACTCTTACGCGGAATGGGCATGCCAGTTATCCCGGTCGGCCTCTAACTGGGCTAACAGCAGCCAGGCCACCACCGCAGAGGACATTTTGCAACTAATGCTCCTGGAGCAATTTTACAATCACATCCAGACGGACGTCAAAGACTGGGTGAGAGATCGCAGGCCCATGACTCTACCAGAGGCCGCGAAGTTGGCGGATGAATATGCGGATACTCGCAAGACGAACCAGGTCACACCACGGGTACAACCTCCACGACCAACGGCGCCCTCACACCCACCAGCCGCTAGATACCAACCACCTAACAGACCGATGACATCGAGCCCTCGCTATCCACGCCAGGAGGACAACGAACAACGCTGCTTCCGGTGCAAACAGCTGGGTCACTTCAAGCAGAATTGCCCCCTGAACGACAACACCAGGTCAAATTGGTCTCAACCTGGGTACCGCCCACCAGCAGCAGCCCATTGTGTAGACTCGGCTTGGGATCTCCAGGAGCTGGGTCCGGAAGAACCATCGGACACCATTTACGAAGTCCTCACGGTACAATCTGGTATTACGGACAACAGGGAACACCATTGTCAGCTGGTCATGGGCGACAGCCCTGAGCCGGAGGGACCCTGGAGGGAGCGGGGCAGAAAGAGGCACCGCCGGCTACCCCCCAAGAAGAAGAGGTCCTGGAAGCCGTATAACAAGCTGACCTGGGAGGAGAAGAAGCGACTGGAGGAGAGGGAGTAGCAGCGGGCATCCCAGATGCGGGCCTACAGGACATGAGCAAGCAGGAGCTGATCCGTGAGTACATGGAGCTGGAGGAGTGCATAAGCCGCATGGAGGAGGAGAACAACCACCTGAGGTCACAGCAGGCTGACCCCCCCAGGCTCCATGAACTGGAGATGGAGCTGGAGAAGCTCAAAGAGGAGAACTGGCGGCTGCGGAGGGAGCAGAGGGTGGCTGACCCTATGGGGCCCTGATTCCCCCCCCCCCGAACTCTGAGCACCGGTGCTACAGCATTTCAACAAATATAACTTTTTCTTTTTATGAATCTCCTGTGACTGTCACTTCAGAGCCATAACCTGCCCCTCCCATAGCGGGACACCTAGACGGCGGCGCACAGACCCATTCGCCGTCTTCACACTGACTTCTGGTGACTCTGCAGATCGCACAAAGACTTGGGGACTGAACGGCGTGTGATCTGACGACCCGGTGGCATACCTGAGTCTGAAGCAGTTGCCAAGGGAGGTCAGTCACGCCAAACGGAGTTAACCTCGGACTAAAAGCTCTAAACCCGTCAACCCTACTGGACCAGGGAAGGTCCAACCGGGTTTGCCGGAGCAGGGAGAAAAAGGGGGGCCATTGTGATGCATTTGCCTATATGTCTCAGTCTAATTCTCCCTGCTTGCCCTGTGTAATTCTGTCCTCGGCTAACAGGTTATTGACGTGCTAATGTCCCCTCACTATTTCTAAAGGTTAATTGATCTATTGTGTTGTGTGAAAGAGATCTGTGTTTAAGTGGCTTGTGTTAATTATTCTGATTGCTCCAGTGTGGTAATTATCTCTCTATATGCGGGGTCGAGCGGTCTAGTTAATGTATTTAGTACAACTAGTAATCAGTGTCCTTGATGTCATTGTCTAAAGAAAATGTGTTTTCAGCATCGGCTCCGTCGTGTCTGCCTAATCATCTGTATGGAAGCCCCAGTGTGAGGGGGGCGGAGATTTGTCATTGTAACAGTTTTGGAAATGACATATAAGCTGTGTGATATAACATTAAAGTCTGTATTGTTCTAGCAGTAAGCCTGGACTAATGTGTGGCTTAATGGGCGATCTCAGGAATATTCCTCCTAGTGGAATATTGGGGTGATGTTCTTATGGAAGAAGGGAATCTTTGACGGGGATATCATACCAATACCGTCACAACATCTACATAAGACCAAATTCTTTATCCTTCTAACATGTACAGTGGGCACTTTTTAGGCTGTACATGCCTTATAATCGCTGTTTTCAATCCGGCTTCCGGCTACTCACTCCCGCGGGAGAAGGCGTTTCTATCCTGAGGCGCAATGTAGTCTGGGAGTTCGCCCAGATGAGTGATGCAAAAAATGCAAAAAACAAGTGCCTACTGTACATGTTAGAAGTATAAAGAATTTGGCCCGGATTCACAGAGAGCGGGCGCAAATTACACCGCCGTAGCGCAAATAAAATACGCTACGCTGACGCAGCGCACAGAGGCAAGCATGGAATTCACAAAGCCACAGCTCCCAAATCTGCGCTGGGTTTCGAAGGCGTAAGTCGGCGTAGGTGGAAGTGGGCGTGAGCCATGCAAATGAGGCGTGACTCCATGCAAATGAGGCGTGAGCCATGCAAATGATGGTCCGAGCGCCAGACAGGTATGTATCACGGACTGCGCATGCGTCGTGCCGTGGACGCATCCCTCTGTGCATGCTCACAACCACGTCGGAAAAACTGCCTAAGATACGCCGGATCACTGCGTACGGCGTGAACGTAACCTACGCCCAGCCAGACACACGTCCAACGTAAACAACGTAAAATACGCCGGCTTGAGTTCCCTGGTGCAGCCCTTTGCATGTCTGCTGCTGAGTTACACCTCCTTTATGGGGAATTACTTTACGTCGGACGTACAACTTACGCGCACATCGCGTAGCCTGCGTCGGGCGCACTTACGTTCGTGAATCGCCATATTTCCCTAATTTGCATATTTGAATAGCTAAAAAATGGGAGCGTCCAGCCTAAATGTGCGCCTACGCTACGCCGGCGCAGGCAAGTTACGTCGGTGGGTTGAAGCCTGTTTTTAGGCGTATCTTAGTTTGTGGATCCGGCGCACAGATACGAAGGCGCATATTTGCACTTACGCGGCGTATCTGGAGATACGTCGGCACAAGTGCTTTGTGAATCCGGGCCAATGGTCTTATATAGATGTTATTTGGGTGAACCTCCGCTTTAAGGAAAAGACATACACCCCGTCTCTACTCAGACACGCCCATAAGACTCCCTTAGCCATTATTCATTGGTTGTTTGTATTAACTCATCCTGTTGGAAGGATTTCATGTGAGGTCATTTCCTGTGAGGTCATTTCCTGTGAGGTAATTTCCGGTGGAGGTCATTTCCTGTGATGTAATTTCCTGTGAGGTAATTTCCTGTGAGGTAATTTCCTGTGATGTAATTTCCTGTGATGTAATTTCCTGTGATGTAATTTCCTGTGATGTAACTTCCTGTGGAGGAGGCAATTGGCTGTTGGAGTCCTCACTTCCTGTTTCTCATTGCTTTTGTTGTGTTGGAATACAAACGAAGGGCATGCTGGGTAGAGGCCAGAAGAGGATGATGTGGTGATGTCGGATTTCTTGGGATATACGGGGAATAGAGTGATAGGGAAGATGTATTGTATCATGAGATGGAATGTCTGCCGATCAGCGCTCAGCGCTCCACGTATATCAAACATAAGCATGTCGGGGACGCACCTGACTCCCAGGAACTGCGGCTGTTCCCCGGGCGCGCTCGTCTCGGTCTCCATCTTCAGGCTGTCAATGTGAGCGATGGAGATGACAGTCGCCGCCACATACCAAGGAAGACCCATGAAGGAGCAAATGGCCAGCAGAACCCCGACCCAGAAGAGGTCCATGTGATACCCGCAGGCTTTCTGAAGAGAAATAATAAACATAAATTCATATAATGAGCACTCCTAGAAATGTCATAAAATTCCAGCATAACACAAAATACAAATAAAACCTATGCAATACATACACCAAAAGTATTGGGACACCGGCCTTTACACACACATGAACTTTAACCCCTTCCATACCGGGGGGCCTATCCTGGCTCTTCTCTCCTTCATGTACAAATCCTCATTCTCTTGCTAGAAAATTACTCAGAACCCCCAAACATTATATATGTTTTTTTTTAGCAGACACCCTAGGGAATAAAATGGCGGTCATTGCAACTTTTTATCTTGCACGGTATTTGCGCAATAATTTTTTATTTTTTGGAAAAAAAAAGTTAATGAATTCAAAAAATAACAAAACAGTAAAGTTAGCCCAATCTTTTGGTAAAATATGAAAGATGATGTTACGCAAGGTAAGTAAATAGATACCTTACATGTCACTCTTTACAATTGCGCACACTCAGGGAATGGCGCCAAACTTCGTTACTTAAAAATCTCCATAGGCGACGCTTTGAAAATGTTTACAGGTTACCAGTTTAGAGTTACAGAGGAGGTCTAGCGCTAGAATTATTGCTCTCGCTAGAATTATTGCTCTCGCTATAACGCACGCGGCGATACCTCACATGTGTGGTTTGAACGGCGTTTACATACGTGGGCGGGACTTATGTGTGCGTTCACTTCTGAGCGCAAGCTACCGGTTACAGGGGCGCTTTAAATTATTATTTTTTTTATACTTTTTTTTATTTTTATTTTTTTGATCACTTTTATTCCTATTACAAGGAATGTAAACATCCCTTGTAATCGGAATCTATTGTGACAGGTCCTCTTTATGGAGAGAGGCGGGGTCAATAAGACCTCCCCCTCCCCCCACATCTCTCCTCCAGGCTGGAAAGCATGAGATTGTGAAAAAAAATCACAGATTTCATGCTTACTAGCTGCAATTGTGACTTTGTTTACTTCCGGGTACCGGGCGTGACGTCATCACATCGCGCCCGGGCCTCCGACGGTAATAGAGATGACTGGTGACCATCTGGTCACCGGTCATCTCTATGCTTCCCATCCGGCACTGGACGATTCTTTCTCCGGGCCCCCGATGGCATTGGAGAGCCCGGAGAAGCACCGGATGGCGGCGGGAGAAGGGGGGGGGGGGGATGTCCCCTCCTGCCACCTATAAGAACGATCAAGCAGCGGAACCACCACTTTGATCGTTCTTATGGTGCGCAGGATCGCCGCACAAAGCCCAGGACGTCATATGAGTATGTGCGGTACAGAAGAGGTTAATGACATCCCAGTCTTAGTCCGGAGGGTTCAATATTGAGTTGGCTCCGCCCTTTGCAGCTATAACAGCTTCACCTCTTCTGGGAAGACCGTCCACAAGGTTTAGGGGCGTGTCTATGGGAAGGCCGTCCACAAGGTTTAGGAGTGTGTCTATGGGAAGGTCTGTCCACAAGGTTTAGGGGTGTGTCCATGGGAAGGCCGTCCACAAGGTTTAGGGGTGTGTCTATGGGAAGGCCGTCCACAAGGTTTAGGGGTGTGTCTATGGGAAGGTCCGTCCACAAGGTTTAGGGGTGTGTCTATGGGAAGGCCGTCCACAAGGTTTAGGGGTGTGTCTATGGGAAGGTCCGTCCACAAGGTTTAGGAGTGTGTCTATGGGAAGGTCTGTCCACAAGGTTTAGGGGTGTGTCCATGGGAAGGCCGTCCACAAGGTTTAGGGGTGTGTCTATGGGAAGGCCGTCCACAAGGTTTAGGGGTGTGTCTATGGGAAGGCCGTCCACAAGGTTTAGGGGTGTGTCTATGGGAAGGCCGTCCACAAGGTTTAGGGGTGTGTCTATGGGAAGGCTGTCCACAAGGTTTAGGGGTGTGTCTATGGGAAGGCCGTCCACAAGGTTTAGGGGTGTGTCTATGGGAAGGCCGTCCACAAGGTTTAGGGGTGTGTCTATGGGAAGGTCGTCCACAAGGTTTAGGGGTGTGTCTATGGGAAGGCCGTCCACAAGGTTTAGGGGCGTGTCTATGGGAAGGCCGTCCACAAGGTTAAGGGGTGTGTCTATGGGAAGGCCGTCCACAAGGTTTAGGGGTGTGTCTATGGGAAGGCTGTCCACAAGGTTTAGGGGTGTGTCTATGGGAGTGTTTGACCATTCTTCTAGAAGAGCATTTGTGAGGTCGGGCACTGATGTTGGATGAGAAGGCCTGGATCACAGTCCCCGCTCTAATTCATCCCAAAGGTGTTCTATCGGGTTGAGGTCAGGCCAGTCAAGCTCCTCCACCCCAAACTCGCTCATTCATGTCTTTATGGACCTTGATTTGTGCTCTGGTGGGCAGTCATGTTGGAAGAGGGAGGGGCTGTCCCCAAACTCCTCCCACAAAATTGGGAGCATGAAATTGTCCAAATTCTCTTGGACCGATCGGATTTGCTGCTAAGATCGGAAGGTCTTTCTTGCAATTATGGGATAAAAGAAAATGGGAGCCAATCAGAGAAGTTCCTCCTTCCGGGTTCCTTCGTACCTTCAGCTTGTTCTCCTTCCTGTTGACGATGACAGCGGTGATCTGTTCATCCATGAAGATGAGAATCGTCACCAGCAGAGCCGGCAAGGCGCTGGCTAAATAGATCCACCAGGGGTTCTTACCAAACGGGAAAACGAACCAACCGCGGTCCGGGCGCGTGGGCTGGTGGAAGAAGAACACAGGAAATGTCTGCCGGAAAATGAACTCAACAAGAAAACGTTAAAGATCAGAAAGAAAGGAATACATGCTGAGATCTCAACTTCATCTGTAACCAGGTGTTAGGCCAAGGTCTGTACATAGGAGGGACACAACTGTCTTATCTGAGGGGCTTCTATGTGACCACAAACAGAACAGACCAGCCTTTCATGGAGTAAAGGTGCCCAAATAGTACTTTATTGATTCTAGTAGGACAGCCGATTGTCTCCTGATGAAACCAATCCTGGCGAAACGCGTAGATAGCTTTGCCTGAAACCAGATGTGACGGACCAGCCGGGACGGAGGCTTCTGGAGGGGACTTCTGACTATGGGCCCTGGATTTTTGGGGGAACAATACTCTTTGTGAGGTGTAGGTCTGGGGGCCTTGAAGTGACGTGGTCCGCGTCCCCCTAAAACACACTGGGCTGGATTCAGCAAGAATTTACGTTGGAGTATCCATAGATATCTATAGATACGCCGCGTAAATTCAAAGCTGCGCCGGCGTATCTTCTTTCTGTATTCAGAAAACAAGATACGCCGAAATTAGGCTAAGATCCGACTGGCATAAGTCTCCTACGCCGTCGTATCTTAGGGTGCATATTTACGCTGGCTGCTAGGTGGCGCTTCAGTCGATTTCAGTGTAGAATATGTAAATGAGCTGGATACGCCGATTCAGAAACATACGTACGATTTTTTTACGTCGTGTGCGTAAGGCTTTTTCCGGCGTAACGTTACTCCTGCTATATGAGGCATAGCCAATGTTAAGTATGGACGTCGTTCCCGCGTCGATTTTTGCGTCGTTTACTTCGTTTGCGTAAGTCGTTCGTGAATAGGGCTTTGCATAAATTACGTTCACGTCGAAAGCATTGACTATTTGCGACCTGATTAGGAGCATGCGCACTGGGATACGTTTCACGGACGGCGCATGCGCCGTTCGTGAGAAACGTCATTTACGTGGGGTCACACTTAATTTACATAAAAACACACCCACATCTTGACAATTTGAATTCGGCGCGCTTACGCCGGCAGATTTACGCTACGCCGCCGTAACTTACGGAGCAAGTGCTTTGTGAATACTGCACTTGCCTCTCTAAATTGCGGCGGCGTAGCGTAAATAACATACGCTACCCCCGCACAAACTTACGTCCCCCTACCTGAATCTAGCCCAGTGACTCTGGGACCCCTGTATACGTCATATTATAGTGATGACGTCATAATGTTGGGGCTCATAGAAGATGCTGATGTCATCAACTCCACCCACCCGTCTGTCTGTTGGTGGCTATGATGTGTTTATTGTAAATAAGTCTGGTGTGGGATCTCCTTTCACGCAGGCGGACTCCGAGATTTGTCCGCTGATCTCCGCTGAGCCAGCGGATGACAAGCCCCTCCCTTTTTACTGAGAAGGGAGGGGCTTGTGCAGCGCCGCTGTCTCCTATGGAGCGATCTGATGAAAACGCACAGCATGTCACCCGATCCGATCCGCTATGGACGGATGGGGACGTATCGCCATACGTCTGATTTTGGCGGATTGGATCGGGTCGGATGTCAGCGGACATGTCTCCGCTGACATCCAACGCTCCATAGGACTGTATGAAATTACAAAACTGAGAGGCGGACCTGAACGGTCCAATCGTGTGAAAGGGGCTTAAGAGTCTTTCACCCATTGCTGTTTGTGATATTTATCTCTGCTATTGTGTGAAGGAGTTCTGTGTTGATTGATGATAATGTGTATTGTAGTTGGGGAGCTAGGAGACGGCAAGTCTAGGACCTGAGAGGTCACGTCTCTGAGTCACCTAGGCTGTCTGAAGGATTCGATAATTAGCTCATGTAAATTAGGTTTCTGGTTACAGTTTGTATTGTCATCCTTGTGTATATATTTGTGTGAAGGAGTTCTGTGTTGATTGATGATAATGTGTATTGTAGTTGGGGAGCTAGGAGACAGCAAGGACCTTAAAGGTCACGTCTCGGAGTCACATAGGCTGTCTGAAGGATTAGATAATTAGCTCATGTAAATTAGGTTTCTGGTTACAGTTTGTATTGTCCTCCTTGTGTATATATTTGTGTGAGGTCCCAAATAAAAGGTGATTCCTGATGTACTCCAGGACTGGTGTGGTTTGGTGACTGGGGGGGGGGGGGTTAAAGAGTCTTGGATGGTGCTGGTTCTGGACAGAGGAAGCATTGAAGGCGGACCTAGTCCCGGGTTCATCACAACCAAAAACACTGATATGTAGAGGGAAGGAGGAGACACAATGGAGAGGGGAGGAGGAGACACAATGGAGAGGGGAGGAGGAGACACAATGGAGAGGGGAGGAGGAGACACAATGGAGAGGGGAGGAGGAGGAGACACAATGGAGAGGGGAGGAGGAGGAGACACAATGGAGAGGGGAGGAGGAGACACAATGGAGAGGGGAGGAGGAGACACAATGGAGAGGGGAGGAGGAGACACATGGGAGAGGGGAGGAGGAGACACATGGGAGAGGGGAGGAGGAGACACAATGGAGAGGGGAGGAGGAGATACAATGGAGCGGGGAGGAGGAGATACAATGGAGCGGGGAGGAGGAGACACAATGGAGAGGGGAGGAGGAGACACAATGGAGAGGGGAGGAGGAGACACAATGGAGAGGGGAGGAGGAGGAGACAAAATGGAGAGGGGAGGAGGAGACACAATGGAGAGGGGAGGAGGAGACACAATGGAGATGGGAGGAGAAGACACAATGGAGAGGGGAGGAGGAGACACAATGGAGAGGGGAGGAGGAGACACAATGGAGAGGGGAGGAGGAGACACAATGGAGAGGGGAGGAGGAGGCACAATGGAGAGGGGAGGAGGAGACACAATGGAGAGGGGAGGAGGAGACACAATGGAGAGGGGAGGAGGAGACACATGGGAGAGGGGAGGAGGAGACACATGGGAGAGGGGAGGAGGAGACACAATGGAGAGGGGAGGAGGAGATACAATGGAGCGGGGAGGAGGAGATACAATGGAGTGGGGAGGAGGAGACACAATGGAGAGGGGAGGAGGAGACACAATGGAGCTGGGGGGGAGGAGACACAATGGAGAGGGGAGGAGGAGACACAATGGAGAGGGGAGGAGGAGATACAATGGAGCGGGGAGGAGGAGACACAATGGAGTGGGGAGGAGGAGACACAATGGAGAGGGGAGGAGGAGACACAATGGAGCGGGAAGGAGGAGACACAATGGAGAGGGGAGGAGGAGACACAATGGAGAGGGGAGGAGGAGGCACAATGGAGAGGGGAGGAGGAGACACAATGGAGAGGGGAGGAGGAGACACAATGGAGAGGGGAGGAGGAGACACATGGGAGAGGGGAGGAGGAGACACATGGGAGAGGGGAGGAGGAGACACAATGGAGAGGGGAGGAGGAGATACAATGGAGCGGGGAGGAGGAGATACAATGGAGTGGGGAGGAGGAGACACAATGGAGAGGGGAGGAGGAGACACAATGGAGCTGGGGGGGAGGAGACACAATGGAGATGGGAGGAGGAGACACAATGGAGAGGGGAGGAGGAGATACAATGGAGCGGGGAGGAGGAGACACAATGGAGTGGGGAGGAGGAGACACAATGGAGAGGGGAGGAGGAGACACAATGGAGCGGGAAGGAGGAGACACAATGGAGAGGGGAGGAGGAGGAGACACAATGGAGAGGGGAGGAGGAGACACAATGGAGAGGGGAGGAGACACAATGGAGCGGGGAGGAGGAGACACAATGGAGCGGGGAGGAGGAGACACATGTATCATGGAGGAGTATATACGAGGCGTTCTCCTGCAGGGAGATGATGTTTCTTCAAAGGTCTGTCAGGGATCTTCCAATATTATAATACGGGTTGTTTTAGGGGGCGGGGAACTGTTAGGCCGGTACACACGATTGGGCCAAACTCACATCGGAATTCCATTGGAGTAAAACAGAACATGTTCTCTATGTAAACTCCGATGGTGTGTTCCGGACTTTACAGTCCAATGTTCTGGTCTGGCTGAGGATTTGGGTTGAAGTGATGACATGAAGGATTCGGGGATCGGGTGATTTTAGGTGATCGGTGAAGTGTCGGGGCTCAGGTGGGGGTGATTTTAGGTGATCGGTGAAGTGTCAGGCTCAGGTGGGGGTGGGTTCAGGTGATCGGTGAAGTGTTGGGCTCAGGTGGGGGTGGGTTCAGGTGATCGGTGAAGTGTCGGGGCTCAGGTGGGGGTGGGTTCAGGTGATCGGTGAAGTGTCGGGGCTCAGGTGGGGTGGGTTCAGGTGATCGGTGAAGTGTTGGGCTCAGGTGGGGGTGGGTTGAGATGATCGGTGAAGTGTCGGGCTCAGGTGGGGGTGGGTTCAGGTGATCGGTGAAGTGTCGGGCTCAGGTGGGGGTGGGTTCAGGTGATCGGTGAAGTGTCGGGGCTCAGGTGGGGGTGGGTTCAGGTGATCGGTGAAGTGTCGGGGCTCAGGTGGGGGTGGGTTCAGGTGATCGGTGAAGTGTCGGGGCTCAGGTGGGGGTGGGTTGAGGTGATCGGTGAAGTGTCAGGGCTCAGGTGGGGTGGGTTCAGGTGATCGGTGAAGTGTCGGGGCTCAGGTGGGGGTTGGTTCAGTCGTTGGGTTTGGTGAACAGATAGGAATAGGTTGGAGATCCGGGACATTGGAGGTCTTGTGTGATCGAAGCTTTGCACTTAGGACCCCCACAATGGGACCCCCGTCCTTCGGGGACTTCTATTCTTGGTCAGGTTGATATTATAAGCAGAAGGTGAAGGAGATGGAAATGGGGGGACACACCGGAGCATGCATGAGTTTCATGGAACACGAGGGGGGGGTTACCTTGAAATCGGTGGGCACTTGTAGTTTGGGAGTATTTAATCCTGAGAGCATGTCCAGACCAACAAAGAGCAGGATGGACATGAAGATCGAGAAATCGCTAATAAGTTTACGAAGCTTAAGAACGCAGCAGAGAGAAGGAGAAGAAGGAGAGAGAGAGACAGTTAGAAGATCAAAGACCAAGCGAGAAACATTTCCAAATATTTGTCCTTCATTTCCCTTCATTGAGCCGACCTCTGAGGACAACTTTCCACGCCAAATTTATCACCAATCCCGTAACAAAAACGCCAAATGTCTGGAGTGGGATAGATGGTCCCCCCCATACTCCCCCCTATGGTAGGATAGATGGTCCCCCCCATACTCCCCCCTATGGTAGGATAGATGGTCCCCCCCATACTCCCCCCTATGGTAGGATAGATGGTCCCCCCCCATACTCCCCCCTATGGTAGGATAGATGGTCCCCCCCATACTCCCCCCTATGGTAGGATAGATGGTCCCCCCCATACTCCCCCCTATGGTAGGATAGATGGCCCCCCCATACTCTCCCCTATGGTAGGATAGATGCCCCCCCCATACTCCCCCCTATGGTAGGATAGATGGTCCCCCCCCATACTCCCCCCTATGGTAGGATAGATGGTCCCTGTAACGGACATATGCATGCTGCCGGGACAGTTATAATCTTCGTGCAGGGGGACTACAAGGAACTGCATGGCTTGTCACAATTGGATGTACCGCATTGTATTCTGAGCTCAAAGGGTTAATTGGACAATGGTCTCTTTCACTGCTAATTGCTAATGTACCCTTCGCATAGCTAATGAACTCTCTCTTGTGTAGGTAAACAGCCCCCCTGTGAGGTGTATGCTGAGGGGGATTATGTGTGAGTGATAATTGTTTTAAAGGTTAATTGAATTCTATGTGCCTGGCCAGGAAATGTTAAGTGGGGTGAGGTGCCGAAGCGTCTAGATACTGATCAAGTGATTAATTCAAGGAGATGTCATTGTTCTTGTAACAGTTGTAAGCAGATATAAGCAGGTGAAATATGCCAAATAAAGTGAGTCTGCTTGACTCTGCAAACGTAGCCCGTCTCGTTTCTTGGAAGGGCGTTCGATGGGATATACCGGCGGTACCTGCATATCGCAGCTTGCCAGGGAAAAGGACGTCTCCAGCGGCTGAGACCCTCACACCAGTGGGTAGCCGTTACATTGGTGGCAGCAGTGGGATGGTCCTTTTATCCAAAGAGCAAGTGCTGAATGGAGTCGCAGTACGCCAGGCTGAAAAGATCCACACTGAAAGATCTATTGGAGAGTCGTGGTAGGAGCGCCAGCAACAGACCACGGAGGGAGCTGATAGCTGACCTGCTGGAGCTGGACGAAATGGATGGATCCATGGAAGGAACGGAGCCCCTTGCACCGGTCAGCAAAGAAGATGTAATTACTGGGATTGTACAGCGGAGATTATCCTTGTATCCAGAAACGTCCGTGGAACTAATAAACCAGCTGTTCCGGGAAGCAAGGGAGGAGATACAAACGAAGAGGGGACAAGAACTGGAACTGGTAAGAGCGAGACAGCCCATTACACCTGCAGTTCCTACCCCCCCACCTGCTGCTACAGGAAAGAAAATACCGTTCACTGCATTTAAAGCTTTTGTAGAAAGTGAGGAGGAAATTGATGGATATTTGGCGGACTTTGAGAGGCAGTGCTCACTACACCAGGTACCACCAGACCAATGGGTCACTATTTTGTCGGGGAAATTGTCGGGCAAAGCCAATGAAGCCTTTCGGGCTCTCGCCCCAGAGGATATTTTACAATATCAGCAAGTTAAAAAGGCGCTGCTAACCCGATATGCCGTAACGCCAGAAGCATACCGCCGGCGCTTCCGGGAGTCCAAGAAGATGGCTGTGGACTCCCACATGGAATGGGCCAACCAGTTACAAAGGGTGGCATCCCTTTGGGTCCAAGGGTGCAAGGCCAACACCGGGGAGGAAGTATTGCAGCTGTTCCTAATGGAACATTTCTTCCAAGACCTGGCCGCAGACATACAAGACTGGGTACGAGATCGCCGTCCCGCTAACTTAAACGAGGCGGCTCGGCTAGCAGATGAGTACGCGGAGACAAGGAAAGTAAGCCAGGGTACTATGCGGCTGGCTCAGAAGGTAGAACTGCGTACTCCAACCGTCACCCCACGCCCAGAGTTTCGGGCTCCAGTCCCACCACGTCCTCAGGGGCCTAACAACTACCCCCGGGATTCGCCTAGGGTGACGTGCCATCACTGCAGCGACACGGGACATATTGCTCGTTATTGCCCTTTGAGAGCTACAAATAACAATTGGAGACGCACAACACCCAACACAGAGGTCACTCCATCACGTCCCTCTGCGGCCCACTGCCTGGAGACCGAGGGGGTCCCTGAGGAATGTCTGGGAATTTGGTATGAGGCAGACCCAATACAAGCGGCCTCTCCGGATAACCGTCAGCATCACCGTCAGGAGGTACGGGTGAATGGACAAGTAGCACAAGGCCTAAGAGATTCCGGGACTACTATCACTCTGATTCAAAAACATCTGGTAAAGCCAGAGAACGTGTCCACTCGCACAGTTGCCGTCCGGGTCGCAGGGGGTGCTGTATTTCGCGTACCCACCACCCGGGTGCACTTAGACTGGGGAGCCGGGTCAGGAAAGACCACAGTTGGTATCATGGACAACCTACCTGCCGAGGTGGTGCTGGGCAACGACATTGGCCCTCTGACTTCGGCTTATTTACCTACACCTGCTGCTGCTTGTCCCGTGACCACCCGCGTTGCTGGAATCAACTCGCTTGCTGCTGAGAACCGGGTACGACTACCTTCCCCGACATGTACTGTAGATCCGGCACAATATCACAGTCTAAAATGGGAATGTGACAAGTTGGCCAGTGAGAAATCAGAGATGCAACGACACTATGTCATGTATTATGAGATGTCCCGTGGCCTGAACATTAAAATGCACAAACAGGCGGAAATTGTCAAAAGATTAAATGGGATTTGCATCCAGGTGGTGCCGTATTTGTCCCAAGAGCATCAGCAACAGGTTTTGGGAGCCATTGAGAGAGCAAAGCAAGTGACTGTTCCAGAACTGAATTCTATTATTCACCGTCACCATCAGCTACCGACCTGGTAAGCCAATAGGAAGGCCGACGGACTGTCCAGGCAAACGGAACTTTTACCCTAACAGCAGACCGGACATCCCCAAGTTGACCCGAAAAGGATCAATCCGGGTCTGCCGGAGTGTTCCACAAAGGGGGAGTAGTGTAACGGACATATGCATGCTGCCAGGACAGTTATAATCTTCGTGCAGGGGGGTATGGGAACTGCATGGCTTGTCACAAATGGATGTACCACATTGTATTCTGAGCTCAAAGGGTTAACTGGACAAGTCTCTTTTCATTGCTGGAATGCTAATGTTCCCTTCGCATACCTAATGAACTCTCTTTTGTGTGCAGGTAAACAGCCCCCCTGTGAGGTGTATGCTGATGGGGATTATGTGTGAGTGATAATTGTTTTAAAGGTTAATTGAATTCTATTGAGAAAGGAATGTGCCTGGCCAGGAAATGTTAAGTGGGGTGCGGTGCCGAAGCGTCTAGAGACTGGTCAAGTGATTAATTCAAGGAGATGTCATTGTTCTTGTAACAGTTGTAAGCAGATATAAGCAGGTGAAATATGCCAAATAAAGTCAGTCTACTTGACTCTGCAAACGTAGCCCGTCTCGTTTCTTGGAAGGGCGTTTGATGGGATATACCGGCGGTACCTGCATATCGCAGCTTGCCAGGGAAAAGGACGTCTCCAGCGGCTGAGACCCTCACACCAGTGGGTAGCCGTTACAGTCCCCCCCCATACTCCCCCCTATGGTAGGATAGATGGTCCCCCCCCATACTCTCCCCTATGGTAGGATAGATGGTCCCCCCCCCATACTCTCCCCTATGGTAGGACAGATGGTCCCCCCCCATACTCTCCCCTATGGTAGGATAGATGCCCCCCCATACTCTCCCCTATGGTAGGATAGATGCCCCCCCATACTCTCCCCTATGATAGGATAGATGGTCCCCCCCCATACTCTCCCCTATGGTAGGATAGATGCCCCCCCATACTCTCCCCTATGGTAGGATAGATGGTCCCCCCCCATACTCTCCCTTATGGTAGGATAGATTGTCCCCCCCCCCCATACTCTCCCTTATGGTAGGATAGATGGTCCCCCCCCATACTCTCCCCTATGGTAGGATAGATGCCCCCTCCCCCCCATACTCTCCCCTATGGTAGGATAGATGCCCCCCCAATACTCTCCCCTATGGTAGGATAGATGGGCCCCCCCCCCATACTCTCCCCTATGGTAGGATAGATGGTCCCCCCCCATACTCTCCCCTATGGTAGGATAGATGGCCCCCCCCCCATACTCTCCCTTATGGTAGGATAGATGGTCCCCCCCCATACTCCCCCCTATGGTAGTATAGATGGTCCCCCCCATACGCTCCCCTATGGTAGTATAGATGGTCCCCCCCATACGCTCCCCTATGGTAGTATAGATGGCCCCCCCCATACGCTCCCCTATGGTAGGATAGATGGCCCCCCCATACTCTCCCCTATGGTAGGATAGATGGTCCCCCCCATACTCTCCCCTATGGTAGGATAGATGGCCCCCCCTATGGTAGGATAGATGCCCCCCCCCATACTCTCCCCTATGGTAGGATAGATGGCCCCCCTATGGTAGGATAGATGGCCCCCCCTATGGTAGGATAGATGCCCCCTCCCCCCCATACTCCCCCTCTATGGTAGGATAGATGCTCCCTCCCCCCCCATACTCTCCCCTATGGTAGGATAGATGGCCCCCCTATGGTAGGATAGATGCCCCCCCCATACTCTCCCCTATGGTAGGATAGATGCCCCCCCTATACTCCCCCTCTATGGTAGGACAGATGGTCCCCCCCCCATACTCTCCCCTATGGTAGGATAGATGGCTCCCCCTGTGGTAGGATAGATGCCCCCCCCCCCATATTCTCTTTTGCTGTGTCACCATTCACCCTGTAACTGGTTCTAATAAACGGGTTCCAGTGACTACTTCAGAAACCAGATTGACATTGGGGTTGTCAGGGGAAGTGGAAAGGAGTGACAGGAAGCGGAACGGACAGAAGGATACAAGAGGGCCAACCTTAATTTTATTAGGAACATGCAATTTTGGGGTTTCCAGTTCAAAAAAGGCATCCACACCACAGAAGAAGAGGATGACGAAGACTATGGCAAAATCAGCCACCAGGGTGCGCAGCTGAGGAGAGAGGCAAGACAGGGGTCAGTTCCATGGACAAGGAGATCAATGTAGAGCCCACCCTCCCCCAGGACCTACCTTGGTGGGAAAGTAGCGGCTGAACTTGAACTTCTTCAGTGTCAGAGTCATGGAGTACGTTCCGAAGAAGAGGATGAAGGACATGAGCGCCAAATCCGGAACGTAACTGCAGGAGTTCCCCAGCAGGCTGCCGCCATATTTCAGACATTCCTTCGTACTCAGCTGGCTCCAGTCCAAGGCTGTATTATTCACGACATTGGACTTGGAGTTCATGTGGGGAAGATAGGAACCAGAATATCGTTAGCTCTAATCCAGAGGACCGTAACCTGAAGTCACATCTGGAGTCACACCTGAAGTCACATCTGTAGTCACATCTATAGTCACATCTGAAGTCACACCTGAAGTCACATCTGAAGTCACACCTGGAGTCACACCTGAAGTCACATCTCAAGGCTGTATTATTCACGACATTGGACTTGGAATTCATGTGGGGAAGATAGGAACCAGAATATCGTTAGCTCTAATCCAGAGGACCGTACCCTGAAGTCACATCTGTATTCACACCTGAAGTCACACCTGAAGTCACATCTGAAGTCACACCTGGAGTCACACCTGAAGTCACATCTCAAGGCTGTATTATTCACGACATTGGACTTGGAGTTCATGTGGGGAAGATAGGAACCAGAATATCGTTAGAACAGCTCGAATCCAGAGGACCGTAACCTGAAGTCACATCTGAAGTCACATCTGAAGTCACACCTGAAGTCCAGTCCAAGGCTGTATTATTCACGACATTGGACTTGGAGTTCATGTGGGGAAGATAGGAACCAGAATATCGTTAGAACAGCTCAAATCCAGAGGACTGTACCCTGAAGTCACATCTGAAGTAACACCTGAAGTCACATCTGAAGTCACACCTGAAGTCACACCTGAAGTCACATCTGAAGTCATATCTGTAGTCACATCTGTAGTCACACCTGTATTCACACCTGAAGTCACACCTGGAGTCACACCTGAAGTCACACCTGAAGTCACACCTGAAGTCACATCTGAAGTCATATCTGTAGTCACATCTGTAGTCACACCTGTATTCACACCTGAAGTCACACCTGAAGTCACACCTGAAGTCACACCTGGAGTCACATCTGAAGTCACATCTGAAGTCATACCTGAAGTCTCACCTGGAGTCACACCTAAAGTCACATCTGAAATCACACCTGAAGTCACCCCGGAAGTCACATCTGAAGTCACGCCTGAAGTCACATCTGAAGTCACACCTGAAGTCACATCTGAAGTCACATCTGAAGTCACATCTGAAGTCACACCTGAAGTCACACCTGGAGTCACATCTGAAGTCACATCTGTAGTCACACCTAAAGTCACATCTGTAGTCACATCTGAAGTCACACCTGAAGTCACTTCTGAAGTCACACCTGAAGTCACACCTGAAGTCACACCTGAAGTCACACCTGAAGTCACACCTGAAGTCACATCTATAGTCACATCTGTAGTCACACCTGTAGTCACACCTGAAGTCACACCTGAAGTCACATCTATAGTCACATCTGTAGTCACATCTGAAGTCACACCTGAAGTCACATCTGTATTCACACCTGTATTCACATCTGTAGTCACACCTAAAGTCACACCTGTATTCACACCTAAAGTCACACCTGTATTCACACCTAAAGTCACACCTGGAGTCACACCTGAAGTCACACCTGAAGTCACATCTGTATTCACACCTAAAGTCACACCTGAAGTCACACCTGTAGTCATGTCTGAAGTCACACCTGTAGTCACATCTGTAGTCCTATCTGTAGTCACACCTGAAGTCACACATGAAGTCACACCTGAAGTCACATCTGTAGTCACATCTGTAGTCACACCTGAAGTCACACCTGAAGTCACACCTGAAGTCACATCTGTAGTCACATCTGTAGTCACACCTAAAGTCACATCTGTAGTCACATCTGTGTTCACACCTAAAGTCACATCTGAAGTCACAGCTGAAGTCACACCTGAAGTCACATCTGAAGTCACGCCTGAAGTCACACCTGAAGTCACATCTGTAGTCACACCTGAAGTCACACCTGAAGTCACACCTGAAGTCACACCTGTAGTCACACCTGTAGTCACATCTGTAGTCACATCTGTAGTCATGTCTGAAGTCACACCTGTAGTCACATCAGAAGTCACATCTGATTTCACACCTGAAGTCACACCTGAAGTCACACCTGTAGTCACATCTGTAGTCACATCTGAAGTCACATCTGTAGTCACATCTGTAGTCACATCTGAAGTCACATCTGTAGTCACATCTGTAGTCACATCTGTAGTCACATCTGAAGTCACATCTGTAGTCACACCTGAAGTCACACCTGAACTCACACCCATAGTCACATCAGAAGTCACACCTGGAGTCACACCTGTAGTCACACCCGTAGTCACACCCGTAGTCACACCCGTAGTCACACCCGTAGTCACACCACCTGACGCCGTCAGCCCCAAGACCTTTGTCAGATCTGCTGATCATTACTTACCAAAGTTGTGTTAGTGATGTTTGGTGCAAATATGGCTGAAGAATTGAATAAAGTTGTGATGTTCCCTGGAAGAGAGAAGAGAGGAGATTGGACTTCATACAATTTCTTCATAGAAGACACGAGTGGGAATGGGTGGAGGACAATCATGTGATCTGACGTGTCCCTGGGGTGGGACTGTGAAGACAAATAAAGTTGTAATTCTCGGAGTCCATGAGAAAAAAGCTCCGGAGACACACTGAGCCGGCTATATGCGGGGCCCCGGGGTCCCTCCATACACAACATTCCAATGGGAAATCTATGGGGAACAACCAGCACTACATGGGGGGTGAAGCCAAATCTCCCCTCTGAGACCCCCAATGAAATGATCAATCGGGGTCACCAGATCCCAATGTCCAGGGAACAAATCTATGGAGGGAAAACAGATCCGAATAGGAGTCGTGTGTCTTCATTCCCCATAGATTCCCAATGGATCCCACCAGGGTCTCCACATGACTACAGAGGAGATTCAGGGGCTCCTATGGTGAGATTCGTGGATCTATGAGGGTCTCCACATGACTACAGAGGAGATTCAGGGGATCCTATGGTGAGATTCGTGGATCTATGAGGGTCTACACATGACTATGGTGGGATTCGGTGGATTATATGGTGGGATTCGGTGGATTCGATGGTGGGATTCGGTGGATCCTATGGTGGGATTCGGTGGATTCGATGGTGGGATTCAGTGGATCTATGAGGGTCTACACATGACTATGGTGGGATTCTGTGGATTTTATGGTGGGATTCAGTGGATTCTATGGTGAGATTCGCTGGACCCTATGGTGGGATTCGGTGGACCCTATGTTGGGATTCGGTGGATCCTATGGTGGGATTCGGTGGACCCTATGGTGGGATTCGGTGGACCCTATGGTGGGATTCGGTGCATTAGATGGTGGGATTCGGTGGATTCGATGGTGGGATTCGGTGGATCCTATGGTGGGATTCGGTGGACCCTATGGTGGGATTCGGTGGATTCGGAGGTGGGATTCGGTGGAGGGATTCGGTGGACCCTATGGTGGGATTCGGTGGATCCTATGGTGGGATTCGGTGGATTCGGTGGAGGGATTCGGTGGAGGGATTCGGTGGATTCGGTGGAGGGATTCGGTGGATCTATGAGGGTCTACACACAGAGGAGTCGCACACACACACACATTCCCCAGAGATACTTACAGATGAGGAGCAGCCAGAGAAGAGCGAAGCGGGGAATAAGGAGAGATGTGGCAGATATCAGTTACACGCGTTTTACAGAATCCACATTGACCAGAAAACGGACAATTATTTCCTTTGTGGTTTTCGGCCCCTCGGGTGACACAGTCCCCTCCCCCACCCATAGAGGCTTCCATGAAGGAGGAGTCACAGGTGGATGGATTAGTGATGGAGGTTGTGTCGTAGAAAAGGGGAGGAGATTACCGCCAGAGAGGGCGAGGAACGTAACAAACAATCGTTTCCTCCCCCTCCCTGTCCTACAATCCAGGGGAAGCCGTGGATGGATATCACCATATTCTGTGTGTCCAATGTCTGGACTCATCACCCCTTATAAATATGTGGTTGGAGTGTATGTTGGTGGGACGTGGTTGGGTATGTCGGTGGTTGGAGTGTATGTCGGTGGGACGTGGTTGGGTATGTGGGTGGGACGTGGTTGGGTATGTGGGTGGGACGTGGTTGGGTATGTCGGTGGGACGTGGTTGGGTATGTCGGTGGTTGGGTATGTCGGTGGGACGTGGTTGGGTATGTCGGTGGGACGTGGTTGGGTATGTCGGTGGGACGTGGTTGGGTATGTCGGTGGGACGTGGTTGGGTATGTCGGTGGGACGTGGTTGGGTATGTCGGTGGGACGTGGTTGGGTATGTCGGTGGGACGAGGTTGGGTATGTCGGTGGGACGTGGTTGGGTATGTCAGTGGGACGTGGTTGGGTATGTCGGTGGGACGTGGTTGGGTATGTCGGTGGGACGTGGTTGGGTATGTCGGTGGGACGTGGTTGGGTATGTCGGTGGGATGTGGTTGGGTATGTCGGTGGGATGTGGTTGGGTATGTTGGTGGGACGTGGTTGGGTATGTTGGTGGGACGTGGTTGGGTATGTCGGTGGGACGAGGTTGGGTATGTCGGTGGGACGTGGTTGGGTATGTCGGTGGGACGTGGTTGGGTATGTCGGTGGGACGTGGTTGGGTATGTCGGTGGGACGTGGTTGGGTATGTCGGTGGGACGTGGTTGGGTATGTCGGTGGGACGTGGTTGGGTATGTCGGTGGGACGAGGTTGGCTATGTCGGTGGGACGAGGTTGGCTATGTCGGTGAGACGTGGTTGGGTATGTCAGTGGGACGTGGTTGGGTATGTCGGTGGGACGTGGTTGGGTATGTCGGTGGGACGTGGTTGGGTATGTCGGTGGGACGTGGTTGGGTATGTCGGTGGGACGTGGTTGGGTATGTCGGTGGGACGTGGTTGGGTATGTCGGTGGGACGAGGTTGGGTATGTCGGTGGGACGTGGTTGGGTATGTCAGTGGGACGTGGTTGGGTATGTCGGTGGGACGTGGTTGGGTATGTCGGTGGGACGTGGTTGGGTATGTCGGTGGGACGTGGTTGGGTATGTCGGTGGGATGTGGTTGGGTATGTCGGTGGGATGTGGTTGGGTATGTTGGTGGGACGTGGTTGGGTATGTTGGTGGGACGTGGTTGGGTATGTCGGTGGGACGAGGTTGGGTATGTCGGTGGGACGTGGTTGGGTATGTCGGTGGGACGTGGTTGGGTATGTCGGTGGGACGTGGTTGGGTATGTCGGTGGGACGTGGTTGGGTATGTCGGTGGGACGTGGTTGGGTATGTTGGTGGGACGTGGTTGGGTATGTCGGTGGGACGAGGTTGGCTATGTCGGTGGGACGAGGTTGGCTATGTCGGTGAGACGTGGTTGGGTATGTCAGTGGGACGTGGTTGGGTATGTCGGTGGGATGTGGTTGGGTATGTCGGTGGGACGTGGTTGGGTATGTCGGTGGGACGTGGTTGGGTATGTCGGTGGGACGTGGTTGGGTATGTCGGTGGGACGTGGTTGGGTATGTCGGTGGGATGTGGTTGGGTATGTCGGTGGGACGTGGTTGGGTATGTCGGTGGGACGTGGTTGGGTATGTCGGTGGTTGGGTGTCGGTGGGATGTGGTTGGGTATGTCGGTGGGACGTGGTTTGGTGTCGGAGGGACGTGGTTGGGTATGTCGGTGGGACGTGGTTGGGTATGTCGGTGGGACGTGGTTGGGTATGTCGGTGGGATGTGGTTGGGTATGTCGGTGGGACGTGGTTGGGTATGTCGGTGGGATGTGGTTGGGTATGTCGGTGGTGTGTGGTTGGGTTAGTCGGTGGGACGTGGTTGGGTATGTCGGTGGTTGGGTGTCGGTGGGATGTGGTTGGGTATGTCGGTGGGACGTGGTTGGGTGTCGGAGGGACGTGGTTGGGTATGTCGGTGGGACGTGGTTGGGTATGTCGGTGGGACGTGGTTGGGTATGTCGGTGGGATGTGGTTGGGTATGTCGGTGGGACGTGGTTGGGTATGTCGGTGGGACGTGGTTGGGTATGTCGGTGGGACGTGGTGGGTTTGTCGGTGGGACGTGGTTGGGTATGTTGGTGGGACGTGGTTGGGTATGTCGGTGGGATGTGGTTGGGTATGTCGGTGGGACGTGGTTGGGTATGTCGGTGGGATGTGGTTGGGTATGTCGGTGGGACGTGGTTGGGTATGTCGGTGGGATGTGGTTGGGTGTCGGTGGGATGTGTTGGGTATGTCGGTGGTTGGGTGTCGGTGGGACGTGGTTGGGTATGTCGGTGGTTGGGTGTCGGTGGGATGTGGTTGGGTATGTCAGTGGGACGTGGTTGGGTATGTCGGTGGGACGTGGTTGGGTATGTCGGTGGGATGTGGTTGGGTATGTCGGTGGGACGTGGTTGGGTATGTCGGTGGGATGTGGTTGGGTATGTCGGTGGTGTGTGGTTGGGTTAGTCGGTGGGACGTGGTTGGGTATGTCGGTGGTTGGGTGTCGGTGGGATGTGGTTGGGTATGTCGGTGGGACGTGGTTGGGTGTCGGAGGGACGTGGTTGGGTATGTCGGTGGGACGTGGTTGGGTATGTCGGTGGGACGTGGTTGGGTATGTCGGTGGGATGTGGTTGGGTATGTCGGTGGGACGTGGTTGGGTATGTCGGTGGGACGTGGTTGGGTATGTCGGTGGGACGTGGTGGGTTTGTCGGTGGGACGTGGTTGGGTATGTTGGTGGGACGTGGTTGGGTATGTCGGTGGGATGTGGTTGGGTATGTCGGTGGGACGTGGTTGGGTATGTCGGTGGGATGTGGTTGGGTATGTCGGTGGGACGTGGTTGGGTATGTCGGTGGGATGTGGTTGGGTGTCGGTGGGATGTGTTGGGTATGTCGGTGGTTGGGTGTCGGTGGGACGTGGTTGGGTATGTCGGTGGTTGGGTGTCGGTGGGATGTGGTTGGGTATGTCGGTGGGACGTGGTTGGGTATGTCGGTGGGATGTGGTTGGGTATGTCGGTGGGATGTGGTTGGGTATGTCGGTGGGACGTGGTTGGGTATGTCGGTGGGACGTGGTTGAGTATGTCGGTGGGATGTGGTTGGGTATGTCGGTGGGACGTGGTTGGGTGTCGGAGGGACGTGGTTGGGTATGTCGGTGGGACGTGGTTGGGTATGTCGGTGGGATGTGGTTGGGTATGTCGGTGGGACGTGGTTGGGTGTCGGAGGGACGTGGTTGGGTATGTCGGTGGGACGTGGTTGGGTATGTCGGTGGGATGTGGTTGAGTATGTCGGTGGGACGTGGTTGAGTATGTCGGTGGGATGTGGTTGGGTATGTCGGTGGGACGTGGTTGGGTGTCGGAGGGACGTGGTTGGGTATGTCGGTGGGACGTGGTTGGGTATGTCGGTGGGATGTGGTTGGGTATGTCGGTGGGACGTGGTTGGGTATGTCGGTGGGACGTGGTTGGGTATGTCGGTGGGACGTGGTTGGGTATGTCGGTGGGACGTGGTTGGGTATGTCGGTGGGACGTGGTTGGGTATGTCGGTGGGATGTGGTTGGGTATGTCGGTGGGATGTGGTTGGGTATGTCGGTGGTTGGGTGTCGGTGGGATGTGGTTGGGTATGTCGGTGGGACGTGGTTGGGTGTCGGAGGGACGTGGTTGGGTATGTCGGTGGGACGTGGTTGGGTATGTCGGTGGGACGTGGTTGGGTATGTCGGTGGGACGTGGTTGGGTATGTCGGTGGGACGTGGTTAGGTATGTCGGTGGGACGTGGTTGGGTATGTCGGTGGGACGTGGTGGGTTTGTCGGTGGGACGTGGTTGGGTATGTTGGTGGGACGTGGTTGGGTATGTCGGTGGGATGTGGTTGGGTATGTCGGTGGGACGTGGTTGGGTATGTCGGTGGGATGTGGTTGGGTATGTCGGTGGGACGTGGTTGGGTATGTCGGTGGGATGTGGTTGGGTGTCGGTGGGATGTGGTTGGGTATGTCGGTGGTTGGGTATGTCGGTGGGACGTGGTTGGGTATGTCGGTGGTTGGGTATGTCGGTGGGACGTGGTTGGGTATGTCGGTGGGACGTGGTTGGGTGTCGGTGGGACGTGGTTGGGTATGTTGGTGGGACGTGGTTGGGTATGTCGGTGGGTCGTGGTTGGGTATGTCGGTGGTTGGGTATGTCGGTGGGACGTGGTTGGGTATGTCGGTGGGCCGTGGTTGGGTATGTGGGTGGGACGTGGTTGGGTATGTCGGTGGGTCGTGGTTGGGTATGTCGGTGGGACGTGGTTGGGTATGTCGGTGGGACGTGGTTGGGTATGTCGGTGGGACGTGGTTGGGTATGTCGGTGGGACGTGGTTGGGTATGTCGGTGGGACGTGGTTGGGTATGTCGGTGGGACGTGGTTGGGTATGTCGGTGGGACGTGGTTGGGTATGTCGGTGGGACGTGGTTGGGTATGTCGGTGGGATGTGGTTGGGTATGTCGGTGGGACGTGGTTGGGTATGTCGGTGGGACGTGGTTGGGTATGTCGGTGGGACGTGGTTGGGTATGTCGGTGGGACGTGGTTGGGTATGTCGGTGGGACGTGGTTGGGTATGTCGGTGGGACGTGGTTGGGTATGTCGGTGGGATGTGGTTGGGTATGTCGGTGGGACGTGGTTGGGTATGTCGGTGGTTGGGTGTCGGTGGGACGTGGTTGGGTATGTCGGTGGTTGGGTGTCGGTGGGATGTGGTTGGGTATGTCGGTGGGACGTGGTTGGGTATGTCGGTGGGACGTGGTTGAGTATGTCGGTGGGACGTGGTTGGGTATGTCGGTGGGACGTGGTTGGGTATGTCGGTGGGACGTGGTTGGGTATGTCGGTGGGACGTGGTTGGGTATGTCTGTGGGACGTGGTTGGGTATGTCGGTGGGACGTGGTTGGGTATGTCTGTGGGACGTGGTTGGGTATGTCGGTGGGACGTGGTTGGGTATGTCGGTGGGATGTGGTTGGGTATGTCGGTGGGACGTGGTTGGGTATGTCGGTGGTTGGGTGTCGGTGGGACGTGGTTGGGTATGTCGGTGGTTGGGTGTCGGTGGGATGTGGTTGGGTATGTCGGTGGGACGTGGTTGGGTATGTCGGTGGGACGTGGTTGAGTATGTCGGTGGGACGTGGTTGGGTATGTCGGTGGGACGTGGTTGGGTATGTCGGTGGGACGTGGTTGGGTATGTCGGTGGGATGTGGTTGGGTATGTCGGTGGGACGTGGTTGGGTATGTCGGTGGGACGTGGTTGGGTATGTCGGTGGTTGGGTATGTCGGTGGGACGTGGTTGGGTATGTCGGTGGGACGTGGTTGGGTATGTCGGTGGGACGTGGTTGGGTATGTCGGTGGGACGTGGTTGGGTATGTCGGTGGGACGTGGTTGGGTATGTCGGTGGGACGTGGTTGGGTATGTCGGTGGGACGTGGTTGGGTATGTCGGTGGGACGTGGTTGAGTATGTCGGTGGGACGTGGTTGAGTATGTCGGTGGGATGTGGTTGGGTATGTCGGTGGGATGTGGTTGGGTATGTCGGTGGGACGTGGTTGGGTATGTCGGTGGGACGTGGTTGGGTATGTCGGTGGGATGTGGTTGGGTATGTCGGTGGGACGTGGTTGGGTATGTCGGTGGGACGTGGTTGGGTATGTCGGTGGGCCGTGGTTGGGTATGTCGGTGGGTCGTGGTTGGGTATGTCGGTGGGACGTGGTTGGGTATGTCGGTGGGACGTGGTTGGGTATGTCGGTGGGACGTGGTTGGGTATGTCGGTGGGACGTGGTTGGGTATGTCGGTGGGACGTGGTTGGGTATGTCGGTGGGACGTGGTTGGGTATGTCGGTGGGACGTGGTTGGGTATGTCGGTGGGATGTGGTTGGGTATGTCGGTGGGACGTGGTTGGGTATGTCGGTGGGATGTGGTTGGGTGTCGGTGGGATGTGGTTGGGTATGTCGGTGGTTGGGTATGTCGGTGGGACGTGGTTGGGTATGTCGGTGGTTGGGTATGTCGGTGGGACGTGGTTGGGTATGTCGGTGGGACGTGGTTGGGTATGTCGGTGGGACGTGGTTGGGTATGTTGGTGGGACGTGGTTGGGTATGTCGGTGGGACTCGGTTGGGTATGTCGGTGGGACGTGGTTGGGTATGTCGGTGGGATGTGGTTGGGTATGTTGGTGGGACGTGGTTGGGTATGTCGGTGGGACGTGGTTGGGTATGTCGGTGGGATGTGGTTGGGTATGTCGGTGGGACGTGGTTGGGTATGTCGGTGGGATGTGGTTGGGTATGTCGGTGGGATGTGGTTGGGTATGTCGGTGGGACGTGGTTGGGTGTCGGTGGGACGTGGTTGGGTATGTTGGTGGGACGTGGTTGGGTATGTGGGTGGGACGTGGTTGGGTATGTCGGTGGGACGTGGTTGAGTATGTCGGTGGGACGTGGTTGGGTATGTCCGTGGGACATGGTTGGATATGTCGGTGGTTGGGTATGTTGGTGGGACGTGGTTGGGTATGTCGGTGGGACGTGGTTGGGTATGTCGGTGGGACGTGGTTGGGTATGTCGGTGGGACGTGGTTGGGTATGTCGGTGGGACGTGGTTGGGTATGTCGGTGGGACGTGGTTGGGTATGTCGGTGGGATGTGGTTGGCTATGTCGGTGGGACGTGGTTGGGTATGTCGGTGGGATGTGGTTGGGTATGTCGGTGGGATGTGGTTGGGTATGTCGGTGGGACGTGGTTGGGTATGTCGGTGGGATGTGGTTGGGTGTCGGTGGGATGTGGTTGGGTATGTCGGTGGTTGGGTATGTCGGTGGGACGTGGTTGGGTATGTCGGTGGTTGGGTATGTCGGTGGGACGTGGTTGGGTATGTCGGTGGGACGTGGTTGGGTGTCGGTGGGACGTGGTTGGGTATGTCGGTGGGACGTGGTTGGGTATGTCGGTGGGATGTGGTTGGGTATGTCGGTGGGACGTGGTTGGGTATGTCGGTGGGATGTGGTTGGGTATGTCGGTGGGACGTGGTTGGGTATGTCGGTGGTTGGGTGTCGGTGGGATGTGGTTGGGTATGTCGGTGGGATGTGGTTGGGTGTCGGAGGGACGTGGTTGGGTATGTCGGTGGGACGTGGTTGGGTATGTCGGTGGGACGTGGTTGGGTGTCGGAGGGACGTGGTTGGGTATGTCGGTGGGACGTGGTTGGGTATGTCGGTGGGACGTGGTTGAGTATGTCGGTGGGACGTGGTTGGGTATGTCGGTGGTTGGGTATGTCGGTGGGATGTGGTTGGGTATGTCGGTGGGACGTGGTTGGGTGTCGGAGGGACGTGGTTGGGTATGTCGGTGGGACGTGGTTGGGTATGTCGGTGGGATGTGGTTGGGTATGTCAGTGGGACGTGGTTGGGTATGTCGGTGGGATGTGGTTGGGTATGTCGGTGGGATGTGGTTGGGTATGTCGGTGGGACGTGGTTGGGTATGTCGGTGGGATGTGGTTGGGTATGTCGGTGGGACGTGGTTGGGTATGTCGGTGGTTGGGTGTCGGTGGGATGTGGTTGGGTATGTCGGTGGGATGTGGTTGGGTGTCGGAGGGACGTGGTTGGGTATGTCGGTGGGACGTGGTTGGGTATGTCGGTGGGACGTGGTTGGGTGTCGGAGGGACGTGGTTGGGTATGTCGGTGGGACGTGGTTGGGTATGTCGGTGGGACGTGGTTGAGTATGTCGGTGGGACGTGGTTGGGTATGTCGGTGGTTGGGTATGTCGGTGGGATGTGGTTGGGTATGTCGGTGGGACGTGGTTGGGTGTCGGAGGGACGTGGTTGGGTATGTCGGTGGGACGTGGTTGGGTATGTCGGTGGGACGTGGTTGGGTATGTCGGTGGGATGTGGTTGGGTATGTCGGTGGGACGTGGTTGGGTATGTCGGTGGGATGTGGTTGGGTGTCGGTGGGATGTGGTTGGGTATGTCGGTGGTTGGGTATGTCGGTGGGACGTGGTTGGGTATGTCGGTGGGACGTGGTTGGGTGTCGGTGGGACGTGGTTGGGTATGTCGGAGGGACGTGGTTGGGTATGTCGGTGGGACGTGGTTGGGTATGTGGGTGGGACGTGGTTGGGTATGTCGTTGGGACGTGGTTGGGTATGTCGTTGGGACGTGGTTGGGTATGTCGGTGGGACGTGGTTGGGTATGTCGGTGGGACGTGGTTGGGTATGTCGGAGGGACGTGGTTGGGTATGTCGGTGGGACGTGGTTGGGTATGTCGGTGGGACGTGGTTGGGTATGTCGGAGGGACGTGGTTGGGTATGTCGGTGGGACGTGGTTGGGTATGTCGGTGGGCCGTGGTTGGGACACAGAGAGAGGAAATGTTCCGATAAGGACCAGACGGGGGTTCTAACCCCGCACCACCCACATGTGTCTGAGAGAAGAGCCAATCAGATTCTTCACAGACAGTTCATCTTTCAGAAACCTTCATAGGCCCCGGGACCACGTTCTATAGAATGAACTGTGTGTCCCCAGCAGCCAATGGGATGCCGGCTTTTATGGAAGGGCTGATTGGCTGTTGTGGATCCCCGAGCCTCGTGATTGGATGTGGTGTTCTGTGGGCGGGAGGAAGCACTGACCTGGGTCCGGGGCCACGCACTCGCAGCGGTAGGTGGTGACTTGGTCGGGCTTGAAGTCGGAGTTGATCGGATAATACTTGAAGGAGCCGATCATCTTCTTTATGGCGTCATAGATGAAGATGAAGCTGATGAGGGTGGAGAATCCTTCCTCGGTGAAACGCGTAATGTACTTGATGATGAAGCTGGCGTCCGTGGCGACCAGCAGGAGGCACTGCAGGGCGGAGTGCAGGCCGATCCACAGGCGGAACTCCATGTAGTCTATGTCATTGCTCCTACAGGGGGAGGGAAAAAGTATTCACACCCCTCTATACACAGGAAAAAGTATTCACACCCCTCTATAGACAGGAAAAAGTATTCATACCCCTCTATACACAGGAAAAAGTATTCACACCCCTCTATAGACAGAGACAGGAAAAAGTATTCACACCCCTCTATACACAGGAAAAAGTATTCACACCCCTCTATACACAGGAAAAAGTATTCATACCCCTCTATACACAGGAAAAAGTATTCATACCCCTCTATACACAGGGGAAGGAAAAAGTATTCATACCCCTCTATACACAGGAAAAAGTATTCACACCCCTCTATACACAGGAAAAAGTATTCATACCCCTCTATAGACAGGGGGAGGGAAAAAGTATTCATACCCCTCTATACACAGGAAAAAGTATTCACACCCCTCTATACACAGGAAAAAGTATTCACACCCCTCTATACACAGAGACAGGAAAAAGTATTCACACCCCTCTATACACAGGAAAAAGTATTCACACCCCTCTATACACAGGAAAAAGTATTCATACCCCTCTATACACAGGAAAAAGTATTCATACCCCTCTATACACAGGGGAAGGAAAAAGTATTCATACCCCTCTATACACAGGAAAAAGTATTCACACCCCTCTATACACAGGAAAAAGTATTCATACCCCTCTATAGACAGGGGGAGGGAAAAAGTATTCATACCCCTCTATACACAGGAAAAAGTATTCACACCCCTCTATACACAGGAAAAAGTATTCACACCCCTCTATACACAGAGACAGGAAAAAGTATTCACACCCCTCTATACACAGAGACAGGAAAAAGTATTCACACCCCTCTATACACAGGAAAAAGTATTCATACCCCTCTATAGACAGGGGGAGGGAAAAAGTATTCACACCCCTCTATAGACAGAGACAGGAAAAAGTATTCACACCCCTCTATAGACAGAGACAGGAAAAAGTATTCACACCCCTCTATAGACAGGAAAAAGTATTCATACCCCTCTATACACAGAGACAGGAAAAAGTATTCACACCCCTCTCTACACAGAGACAGGAAAAAGTATTCATACCCCTCTATAGACAGAGACAGGAAAAAGTATTCATACCCCTCTATATACAGAGACAGGAAAAAGTATTCATACCCCTCTATACACAGAGACAGGAAAAAGTATTCATACCCCTCTATATACAGAGACAGGAAAAAGTATTCACACCCCTCTATACACAGGAAAAAGTATTCATACCCCTCTATAGACAGGGGGAGGGAAAAAGTATTCATATCCCTCTATACACAGGGGGAGGGGAAAGTATTCATACCCCTCTATACACAGGAAAAAGTATTCATACCCCTCTATATACAGAGACAGGAAAAAGTATTCACACCCCTCATACACAGAGACAGGAAAAAGTATTCATACCCCTCTATATACAGGGGGAGGGAAAAAGTATTCATACCCCTCTATAGACAGGGGGAGGGGAAAAGTATTCATACCCCTCTATACACAGGGGGAGGAAAAAGTATTCATACCCCTCTATACACAGGGACAGGAAAAAGTATTCACACCCCTCTATACACAGAGACAGGAAAAAGTATTCACACCCCTCTATAGACAGAGACAGGAAAAAGTATTCATACCCCTCTATATACAGAGACAGGAAAAAGTATTCACACCTCTCTATAGACAGGAAAAAGTATTCATACCCCTCTATATACAGGAAAAAGTATTCATACCCCTCTATATACAGAGACAGGAAAAAGTATTCACACCTCTCTATAGACAGGAAAAAGTATTCATACCCCTCTATATACAGGAAAAAGTATTCATACCCCTCTATACACAGGAAAAAGTATTCATACCCCTCTATAGACAGAGGCAGGAAAAAGTATTCATACCCCTCTATACACAGAGACAGGAAAAAGTATTCATACCCCTCTATACACAGAGACAGGAAAAAGTATTCATACCCCTCTATACACAGAGACAGGAAAAAGTATTCATACCCCTCTATACACAGGAAAAAGTATTCATACCCCTCTATAGACAGAGACAGGAAAAAGTATTCACACCCCTCTATAGACAGGAAAAAGTATTCATACCCCTCTATAGACAGAGACAGAAAAAAGTATTCATACCCCTCTATATACAGAGTCTGGAAAAAGTATTCACACCCCTCTATATACAGGAAAAAGTATTCACACCCCTCATACACAGAGACAGGAAAAAGTATTCATACCCCTCTATATACAGAGACAGGAAAAAGTATTCATACCCCTCTATAGACAGGAAAAAGTATTCATACCCCTCTATATACAGAGACAGGAAAAAGTATTCATACCCCTCTATAGACAGGAAAAAGTATTCATACCCCTCTATAGACAGAGACAGGAAAAAGTATTCATACCCCTCTATACACAGGAAAAAGTATTCACACCCCTCTATAGACAGGAAAAAGTATTCATACCCCTCTATAGACAGAGACAGAAACAAGTATTCATACCCCTCTATATACAGAGCCTGGAAAAAGTATTCACACCCCTCTATATACAGAGACAGGAAAAAGTATTCACACCCCTCATACACAGAGACAGGAAAAAGTATTCATACCCCTCTATACACAGGAAAAAGTATTCATACCCCTCTATACACAGAGCCTGGAAAAAGTATTCACACCCCTCTATACACAGAGACAGGAAAAAGTATTCATACCCCTCTATATACAGAGACAGGAAAAAGTATTCACACCCCTCCATATCATTACTCCTACAGGGGGAGGGAAAAAGTATTCATACCCCTCTATAGACAGAGACAGAAAAAAGTATTCATACCCCTCTATAGACAGAGACAGGAAAAAGTATTCATACCCCTCTATAGACAGAGCCTGGAAAAAGTATTTATACCCCTTATAATTCCCCACATTTTCTCATGTTACAACCAAAAACGTAAATGTATTTTATTGGGATTTTATGTGAGAGACACAAAGTGTCACATAATTGGAAGGAAAATGATAAAAATAAATCTGTGAAAAGTCTGGGGGGGAGGGGCATTTGTATGGCGCCCCCTTTACTCTGATAACTAAAATCTAGAGGAACCAATCACCTTCAGAAGTCACCTTATTAGTAAATAGAGTCCCCCTGTGTGTCATGTAATCTCAGTATAAATACAGCTGTTCTGTGAAGCCCTCAGAGGTTTGTTAGAGAACCTTTGTGAACAAACAGCATCATGAAGGCCGAGGAACACACCAGACAGGTCAGAGCGGTGTTGTGCAGGGGAGGAGGAATGATCATTTATTGGGTGTGGTGTTGTGCGGGGGAGGAGGAATGATCATTTATTGGGCGCGGTGTTGTGCGGGGGAGGAGGAATGATCATTTATTGGGTGTGGTGTTGTGCGGGGGAGGAGGAATGATCATTTATTGGGCGCGGTGTTGTGCGGGGGAGGAGGAATCATCATTTATTGGGCGCGGTGTTGTGCGGGGGAGGGGAGGATTCCACTTACTTGCTGAAATCAAACAGAAGTTTCTCGAAGATGAGGATGGGGCCGGTGCTGCTCAAGATGATGAGAGGTTGTCCAGCAAACAAACAAAACACGGAACCCGTCATTGCTGTGCCCAGGAAGCTCTCCATCACCCCCTGCCGAGGCAAAACACATCATGTGACCAATACAGCATAAACTGGGGGAGGGGGGCAAAACACACATCACATGACCGGGGGGGCAAAACACACATCACATGACCGGGGGGGGAACACACATCACATGACCGGGGGGGGGAACACACATCACATGACCGGGGGCAAAACACACATCACATAACGGGGGGGGGGCAAAACACACATCACATGACCGGGGGGGGGGCTAAAACACACATCACATGACCGGGGGGGGGGAAACACACATCACATGACCGGGGGCAAAACACACATCACATGACCGGGGGCAAAACACACATCACATGACCGGGGGGGGCAAAACACACATCACATGACCGGGGGCAAAACACACATCACATGACCGGGGGGGGCAAAACACACATCACATGACCGGGGGGGGGGTGGGGGGCTAAAACACACATCACATGACCATGATCTGTTTGACTCTTAAGACTCTCCCCGCTCCCGCCGCCTCCAAACTTCTTGAATGTCTTGTCCACAATCACCACCTCACTGACAACCTTCTTCATTCCCAACATTCCACTGAACCCGCCCACAACATTCCACTGAACCCGCCCACAACATTCCACTGAACCCGCCCACAACATTCCACTGAACCCGCCCACAACATTCCACTGAACCCGCCCAACTAATACTCACCAACCAACTACTAACTGCTCCACTCTCTGACCTCTCTGCTGCCTTTGATACTGTTGGCCTCCGGCTGCTCCTCCTCTATAAACTCCCTCGGCCTCCGTGATTCTGATCTTTCCTGGTTCTCCTCTCACCTATCTCAGTGTCACAACTCCATCTCCTCCACTCCTCTTCCTGTTGGCCCCCCCCCCCCCCCAGGCTCCATCCTTGGGGCCCCTCCTACTCTAAACTCTATACCCCTTCCCTGGGCCAGTTGATAACCTCCCATGGTTTCCAATACCACTTCTATGCCGACGACACCCAGATCCATCTCTCCACTCCTCAACACACCCCCTCCATCTCCTCATCTCACCCCCTCCATCTCCTCACCTCCTCCTGCTCTCTACCTCCCTTGTTACTTCCTCCCATGTCATCTCCAGGACTTCTCCAGAGCCTCTCCCATCCTATGGAACTCCCTGCCCCGGTATGTCCGATCAGCTCCTACCCTGTCCACCTTTAGGAGATCCTTTAAAACTTACATATTCAGGGAAGACTACCCCTCCTTCACCTAAGACCTGTACCCGAGCCACCACCATCAGATTATCCCTTACAGTTATTACCTTTTGTTCCCCCTCCCTTTAGATTGTAAGCTCCATGAGCCGGGCCCTCCTATTCCTTCTGTATTGTAATTGTACTGTCCCACCTCTACATTGTAAAGCACTGTATAATAATAAATATGATTATGTTGGGTGGTGGTTGGGTGGATGAAGTTGATGTCTGACGTCATTGCGTTGGGTGGTGGTTGGGCGGATGAAGTTGATGTCTGACGTCATTGCGTTGGGTGATGGTTGGGCGGGTGAAGTTGATGTCTGACGTCATTGCGTTGGGTGGTGGTTGGGCGGGTGAAGTTGATGTCTGACGTCATTGCGTTGGGTGGTGGTTGGGCGGATGAAGTTGATGTTTGATGTCATTGCATTGGGTGGTGGTTGGGCGGATGAAGTTGATGTCTGATGTCATTGCGTTGGGTGGTGGTTGGGCGGATGAAGTTGATGTCTGATGTCATTGCTTTGGGTGGTGTTTGGGCGGATGAAGTTGATGTCTGACATCATTGCGTTGGGTG
The DNA here is from genome assembly GCF_905171775.1 of Rana temporaria. NCBI lineage: Eukaryota > Metazoa > Chordata > Amphibia > Anura > Ranidae > Rana > Rana temporaria. The sequence goes on along the minus strand of NC_053491.1, from coordinate 19,855 downwards.
GTGGTTGGGCGGTCGTATTGGTGAAGTCGATGTCTGACGTCATTGCGTTGGGTGGTGGTTGGGCGGATGAAGTTGATGTCTGACGTCATTGCGTTGGGTGGTGGTTGGGCGGATGAAGTTGATGTCTGATGTCATTGTGTTGGGTGGTGGTTGGGCGGATGAAGTTGATGTCTGACGTCATTGCGTTGGGTGGTGGTTGGGCGGATGAAGTTGATGTCTGATGTCATTGCGTTGGGTGGTGGTTGGGCGGTCGTATTGGTGAAGTTGATGTCATTGCGTTGGGTGGTGGTTGGGTGGTCGTATTGATGAAGTTGATGTCTGATGTCATTGCATTGGGTGGTGGTTGGGCGGGTGAAGTTGATATTCTTACGTCATTGCGCTGGGTGGTGTTTGGGCAGGTGAAGTTGATGTCTGACGTCATTGCGTTGGGTGGTGGTTGGGCGGTCGTATTGGTGAAGTTGATGTCTGACGTCATTGCGTTGGGTGGTGGTTGGGCGGGTGAAGTTGATGTCTGATGTCATTGCATTGGGTAGGTGGTTGGGCGGTCGTATTGGTGAAGTCGATGTTTGATGTCATTGCCTTGGGTGGTGGTTGGGCGGATGAAGTTGATGTCTGATGTCATTGCGTTGGGTGGTGGTTGGGGGGATGAAGTTGATGTCTGACGTCATTGCGTTGGGTGGTGGTTGGGCAGATAAAAGTTGATGTCTGACGTCATTGCGTTGGGTGGCGGTCGTATTGGTGAAGTCGATATTTGACGTCATTGCGTTGGTTGGTGGTTGAGCGGATGAAGTTGATGTCTGACGTCATTGCATTGGGTGGTGGTTGGGCGGGTGAAGTTGATGTCTGATGTCATTGCGTTGGGTGGTGGTTGGGCGGGTGAAGTTGATGTCTGATGTCATTGCATTGGGTGGTGGTTGGGCGGTCGTATTGGTGAAGTCGATGTTTGATGTCATTGCGTTGGGTGGTGGTTTGGCGGGTGAAGTTGATGTCTGATGTCATTGCATTGGGTGGTGGTTGGGCGGTCGTATTGGTGAAGTCGATGTTTGATGTCATTGCGTTGGGTGGTGGTTGGGCGGGTGAAGTTGATGTCTGATGTCATTGCATTGGGTGGTGGTTGGGCGGTCGTATTGGTGAAGTCGATGTTTGATGTCATTGCGTTGGGTGGTGGTTGGGCTGATGAAGTTGATGTCTGACGTCATTGCGTTGGGTGGTGGTTGGGCGGATGAAGTTGATGTCTGATGTCATTGCGTTGGGTGGTGGTTGGGCGGATGAAGTTGATGTCTGACATCATTGCATTGGGTGGTGGTTGGGCGGTCGTATTGATGAAGTTGACGTCTGACGTCATTGCGTTGGGTGGTGGTTGGGCGGATGAAGTTGATGTCTGATGTCATTGCGTTGGGTGGTGGTTGGGCGGATGAAGTTGATGTCTGATGTCATTGCGTTGGGTGGTGGTTGGGCGGGTGAAGTTGATGTCTGACGTCATTGCGTTGGGTGGTGGTTGGGCGGATGAAGTTGATGTCTGACGTCATTGCGTTGGGTGGTGGGTGGGCGGATGAAGTTGATGTCTGACGTCATTGCGTTGGGTGGTGGGTGGGGCGGTCGTATTGGTGAAGTTGATGTCTGACGTCATTGCGTTGGGTGGTGGTTGGGCGGTCGTATTGGTGAAGTTGATGTCTGACGTCATTGCGTTGGGTGGTGGTTGGGTGGATGAAGTTGATGTCTGGGTGCTGATTGCTCTGTCTGTGACATCACTGTACTCTCCCTGTGTATGGTCACATTTAGTCCTGATGAAGGTGTTGGGTGATATCTCAGGTGAGGTCTTTCCCTGCCTCTTTTCCAGCTCCCTCTGGGGTAGTCTCACTTCTTCTGCTGCATTCTCCAGAAGATAAGGGCTGACACTAAGTGATGATGGGGACGGTTCACAGCGGAGGCCTCATATCCTATTATCTACATGAGCACCTCAGAGGACCTCATATTTCCTACATGAGGGCCACAGGGGCCCCAGCCCAATGCTTCCAGTACCTGATAGTTGTCTGTGGCGTCGCCCAGCAGCCCCCCGAATGTGATGGCGTTCGTTATACAGCCGAGGTAGATGAAGATAATGGCAGAGATGGATTGGATGTGGAAGCCGTCATAGAAGTCACTGAGGAAAAAGGGGAGCTTCCTCTTCATGTCCAGATATAATCCTCCACAGAACCTGCGAGGAGACACAACGGGAGGACGGAACAAGAGTCACATGTGGACTACAGGAACATATCGGGTTATATGAGATACAGCGCGGTCACATGTGGACTACAGGAACATATCAGGTTATATGAGATACAGCGCGGTCACATGTGGACTACAGGAACATATCAGGTTATATGAGATACAGCGCGGTCACGTGTGGACTACAGGAACATATCGGGTTATATGAGATACAGCGCGGTCACATGGGGACTACAGGAACATATCGGGTTATATGAGATACAGCGCGGTCACGTGTGGACTACAGGAACATATCAGGTTATATGAGATACAGCGCGGTCACGTGTGGACTACAGGAACATATCAGGTTATATGAGATACAGCGCGGTCACGTGTGGACTACAGGAACATATCGGGTTATATCTGATACAGCGCGGTCACGTGTGGACTACAGGAACATATCGGGTTATATCTGATACAGCGCGGTCACATGTGGAAGTTCCTGATTGGATGAAATGTGAAATCTTCAAATCTTTATATAAAAAGAATTGTTAGGAAAGGTGAAGATCTGATGGTCTGCAGAGTCTGACCCCCTAAGATACCCCCAGCGACCCCCGAGTTCCTGGTTTTGGGGTACCGAGTCTGACCCCCTAAGATACCCCCAGCGACCCCCGAGATCCTGGTGTTGGGGTACCGAGTCTGACCCCCTGAGATACCCCCAGCGACCCCCGAGTTCCTGGTGTTGGGGTACCGAGTCTGACCCCCTAAGATACCCCCAGCGACCCCCGAGTTCCTGGTGATGGGGTACCGAGTCTGACCCCCTAAGATACCCCCAGCGACCCCCGAGTTCCTGGTGTTGGGGTACCGAGTCTGACCCCCTAAGATACCCCCCAGGGACCCCCGAGTTCCTGGTGTTGGGGTACAGAGTCTGACCCCCTAAGATACCCCAGCGACCCCCGAGTTCCTGGTTTTGGGGTACCGAGTCTGACCCCCTAAGATACCCCCCAGCGACCCCCGAGATCCTGGTGTTGGGGTACCGAGTCTGACCCCCTAAGAAACCCCCAGCGACCCCCGAGTTCCTGGTGTTGGGGTACCGAGTCTGACCCCCTAAGATACCCCCCAGGGACCCCCGAGTTCCTGGTGTTGGGGTACCGAGTCTGACCCCCTAAGATACCCCCAGCGACCCCCGAGTTCCTGGTGATGGGGTACCGAGTCTGACCCCCTAAGATACCCCAGCGACCCCCGAGTTCCTGGTGTTGGGGTACCGAGTCTGACCCCCTAAGATACCCCCAGCGACCCCCGAGTTCCTGGTGTTGGGGTACCGAGTCTGACCCCCTAAGATACCCCCAGGGACCCCCGAGTTCCTGGTGTTGGGGTACCGAGTCTGACCCCCCTAAGATACCCCCAGCAACCCCCGAGTTCCTGGTGTCGGGGTACCGAGTCTGACCCCCTAAGATACCCCCCAGGGACCCCCGAGTTCCTGGTGTTGGGGTACAGAGTCTGACCCCCTAAGATACCCCCAGTGACCCCCGAGTTCCTGGTGTTGGGGTACCGAGTCTGACCCCCCTAAGATACCCCCAGCAACCCCTGAGTTCCTGGTGTTGGGGTACCGAGTCTGACCCCCCTAAGATACCCCCAGCAACCCCCGAGTTCCTGGTGTCGGGGTACTGAGTTTGACCCCCTAAGATACCCCCAGCGACCCCCGAGTTCCTGGTGTTGGGGTACAGAGTCTGACCCCCTAAGATACCCCCAGCGACCCCCGAGTTCCTGGTGTTGGGGTACCGAGTCTGACCCCCTAAGATACCCCCAGCGACCCCCGAGTTCCTGGTGTTGGGGTAGCGAGTCTGACCCCCTAAGATACCCCCAGCGACCCCCGAGTTCTGGTGTTGGGGTACCGAGTCTGACCCCCTAAGATACCCCAGCGACCCCCGAGTTCCTGGTGATGGGGTACCGAGTCTGACCCCCTAAGATACCCCCAGCGACCCCCGAGTTCCTGGTGTTGGGGTACCGAGTCTGACCCCCTAAGATACCCCCAGCGACCCCCGAGTTCCTGGTGTTGGGGTACCGAGTCTGACCCCCTAAGATACCCCCAGCGACCCCCGAGTTCCTGGTGTTGGGGTACCGAGTCTGACCCCCTAAGATACCCCCAGCGACCCCCGAGATCCTGGTGTTGGGGTACCGAGTCTGACCCCCTAAGATACCCCCAGCGACCGCCGAGTTCCTGGTGTTGGGGTACCGAGTCTGACCCCCCTAAGATACCCCCAGCGACCCCCGAGTTCCTGGTGTTGGGGTACCGAGTCTGACCCCCTGAGATACCCCCAGCGACCCCCGAGTTCCTGGTGTTGGGGTACCGAGTCTGACCCCCTAAGATACCCCCAGCGACCCCCGAGTTCCTGGTGATGGGGTACCGAGTCTGACCCCCTAAGATACCCCCAGCGACCCCCGAGTTCCTGGTGTTGGGGTACCGAGTCTGACCCCCTAAGATACCCCCAGCGACCCCGAGATCCTGGTGTTGGGGTACCGAGTCTGACCCCCTAAGAAACCCCCAGCGACCCCCGAGTTCCTGGTGTTGGGGTACTGAGTCTGACCCCCTAAGTTACCTCCAGCGACCCCCGAGTTCCTGGTGTTGGGGTACCGAGTCTGACCCCCTAAGATACCCCCAGCGACCCCCGAGTTCCTGGTGTTGGGGTACCGAGTCTGACCCCCTAAGATACCCCCAGGGACCCCCGAGTTCCTGGTGTTGGGGTACCGAGTCTGACCCCCCTAAGATACCCCAGCAACCCCCGAGTTCCTGGTGTCGGGGTACCGAGTCTGACCCCCCTAAGATACCCCAGCAACCCCCGAGTTCCTGGTGTCGGGGTACAGAGTCTGACCCCCTAAGATACCCCCAGCGACCCCCGAGTTCCTGGTGTTGGGGTACCGAGTCTGACCCCCTAAGATACCCCCAGCGACCCCCGAGTTCCTGGTGTTGGGGTAGCGAGTCTGACCCCCTAAGATACCCCCAGCGACCCCCGAGTTCCTGGTGTTGGGGTACCGAGTCTGACCCCCTAAGATACCCCCAGCGACCCCCGAGTTCCTGGTGTTGGGGTACAGAGTCTGACCCCCTAAGATACCCCCAGTGACCCCCGAGTTCCTGGTGTTGGGGTACCGAGTCTGACCCCCTAAGGTACCCCCAGCGACCCCTGAGTTCCTGGTGTTGGGGTCCCGAGTCTGACCCCCTAAGATACCCCCAGTGACCCCCCGAGTTCCTGGTGTTGGGGTACCGAGTCTGACCCCCTAAGGTACCCCCAGCGACCCCCGAGTTCCTGGTGTTGGGGTACCGAGTCTGACCCCCTAAGATACCCCCAGCGACCCCCGAGTTCCTGGTGTTGGGGTACCGAGTCTGACCCCCTAAGATACCCCCAGCGACCCCCGAGTTCCTGGTGTTGGGGTACTGAGTCTGACCCCCTAAGATACCCCCAGTGACCCCCAAGTTCCTGGTGTTGGGCTACCGAGTCTGACCCCCTAAGGTACCCCCAGCGACCCCCGAGTTCCTGGTGTTGGGGTACCGAGTCTGACCCCCTAAGATACCCCCAGCGACCCCCGAGTTCCTGGTGTTGGGGTACCGAGTCTGACCCCCTAAGATACCCCCAGCGACCCCCGAGATCCTGGTGTTGGGGTACCGAGTCTGACCCCCTAAGATACCCCCAGCGACCGCCGAGTTCCTGGTGTTGGGGTACCGAGTCTGACCCCCTAAGATACCCCCAGCGACCCCCGAGTTCCTGGTGTTGGGGTACCGAGTCTGACCCCCTAAGATACCCCCAGTGACCCCCGAGTTCCTGGTGTTGGGGTACCGAGTCTGACCCCCTAAGATACCCCCAGCGACCCCCGAGTTCCTGGTGTTGGGGTACAGAGTCTGACCCCCTAAGATACCCCCAGCGACCCCTGAGTTCCTGGTGTTGGGGTACAGAGTCTGACCCCCTAAGATACCCCCAGCGACCCCCGAGTTCCTGGTGTTGGGGTAGCGAGTTTGACCCCCTAAGATACCCCCAGCGACCCCCGAGTTCCTGGTGTTGGGGTAGCGAGTCTGACCCCCTAAGATACCCCCAGCGACCCCCGAGTTCCTGGTGTTGGGGTAGCGAGTCTGACCCCCTAAGATACCCCCAGCGACCCCCGAGTTCCTGGTGTTGGGGTACAGAGTCTGACCCCCTAAGATGCCCCCAGCGACCCCCGAGTTCCTGGTGTTTGGGGTACCGAATCTGACCCCCTGAGATACCCCCAGCGACCCCCGAGTTCCTGGTGTTGGGGGTACAGAGTCTGACCCCCTAAGATACCCCCAGCGACCCCTGAGTTCCTGGTGTTGGGGTACAGAGTCTGACCCCCTAAGATACCCCCAGCGACCCCCCGAGTTCCTGGTGTTGGGGTAGCGAGTTTGACCCCCTAAGATACCCCCAGCGCCCCCCGAGTTCCTGGTGTTGGGGTACCGAGTCTGACCCCCTAAGATACCCCCAGCGACCCCCGAGTTCCTGGTGTTGGGGTAGCGAGTCTGACCCCCTGAGATACCCCCAGCGACCCCCGAGATCCTGGTGTTGGGGTACAGAGTCTGACCCCCTAAGATGCCCCCAGCGACCCCCGAGATCCTGGTGTTGGGGTACCGAGTCTGACCCCCTGAGATACCCCCAGCGACCCCCGAGTTCCTGGTGTTGGGGTACCGAGTCTGACCCCCAGCGACCCCCGAGTTCCTGGTGTTGGGGTACCGAGTCTCACCCCCAACGACCCCCGAGTTCCTGGTGTTGGGGTACCGAGTCTGACCCCCAGCGACCCCCGAGTTCCTGGTGTTGGGGTACCGAGTCTGACCCCCTGAGATACCCCCAGCGACCCCCGAGTTCCTGGTGTTGGGGTACAGAGTCTGACCCCCTAAGATACCCCCAGCAACCCCCGAGTTCCTGGTGTTGGGGTACCGAGTCTGACCCCCTGAGATACCCCCAGCGACCCCCCGAGTTCCTGGTGTTGGGGTACCGAGTCTGACCCCCTAAGATACCCCCAGCGACCCCCGAGTTCCTGGTGTTGGGGTACCGAGTCTGACCCCCTAAGATACCCCCAGTGACCCCCGAGTTCCTGGTGTTGGGGTACCGAGTCTGACCCCCAGCGACCCCCGAGTTCCTGGTGTTGGGGTACCGAGTCTCACCCCCAACGACCCCCGAGTTCCTGGTGTTGGGGTACCGAGTCTGACCCCCTGAGATACCCCCAGCGACCCCCGAGTTCCTGGTGTTGGGGTACAGAGTCTGACCCCCTAAGATGCCCCCAGCGACCCCCGAGATCCTGGTGTTGGGGGTACCGAGTCTGACCCCCTAAGATACCCCCAGCAACCCCGAGTTCCTGGTGTTGGGGTACCGAGTCTGACCCCCTGAGATACCCCCAGCGACCCCCGAGTTCCTGGTGTTGGGGTACCGAGTCTGACCCCCTAAGATACCCCCAGCGACCCCCCGAGTTCCTGGTGTTGGGGTACCGAGTCTGACCCCCTAAGATACCCCCAGTGACCCCCGAGTTCCTGGTGTTGGGGGTACCGAGTCTGACCCCCTAAGATACCCCCAGCAACCCCCGAGTTCCTGGTGTTGGGGTACAGAGTCTGACCCCCTAAGATACCCCCAGCGACCCCCGAGTTCCTGGTGTTGGGGTACAGAGTCTGACCCCTAAGATACCCCCAGCGACCCCCGAGTTCCTGGTGTTGGGGTACCGAGTCTGACCCCCTAAGATACCCCCAGCGACCCCCGAGTTCCTGGTGTTGGGGTAGCGAGTTTGACCCCCTAAGATACCCCCAGCGACCCCCGAGTTCCTGGTGTTGGGTAGCGAGTCTGTCCCCCTAAGATACCCCCCAGCGACCCCCGAGTTCCTGGTGATGGGTAGCGAGTCTGACCCCTAAGATACCCCCAGCGACCCCCCGAGTTCCTGGTGTTGGGGTACCGGGTCTGACCCCCTAAGATGCCCCCAGCGACCCCCGAGGTCCTGGTGTTGGGGTACCGAGTCTGACCCCCTGAGATACCCCCAGCGACCCCCCGAGTTCCTGGTGTTGGGGTACAGAGTCTGACCCCCTAAGATACCCCCAGCGACCCCTGAGTTCCTGGTGTTGGGTACAGAGTCTGACCCCCTAAGATACCCCCAGCGACCCCCGAGTTCCTGGTGTTGGGGTAGCGAGTTTGACCCCCTAAGATACCCCCAGCGACCCCGAGTTCCTGGTGTTGGGGTAGCGAGTCTGACCCCCTAAGATACCCCCAGCGACCCCGAGTTCCTGGTGTTGGGGTAGCGAGTCTGACCCCCTGAGATATCCCCAGCGACCCCCGAGATCCTGGTGTTGGGGTACAGAGTCTGACCCCCTAAGATGCCCCAGCGACCCCCGAGATCCTGGTGTTGGGGTACCGAGTCTGACCCCCTGAGATACCCCCAGCGACCCCCCGAGTTTCCTGGTGTTGGGGTACCGAGTCTGACCCCCAGCGACCCCCGAGTTCCTGGTGTTGGGGTACCGAGTCTCACCCCCAACGACCCCCGAGTTCCTGGTGTTGGGGTACCGAGTCTGACCCCCAGCGACCCCCGAGTTCCTGGTGTTGGGGGTAGCGAGTCTGACCCCCTAAGATACCCCCAGCGACCCCCGAGATCATGGTGTTGGGGTACCGAGTCTGACCCCCTAAGATACCCCCAGCGACCCTGAGTTCCTGGTGTTGGGGTACAGAGTCTGACCCCCTAAGATACCCCCAGCGACCCCCGAGTTCCTGGTGTTGGGGTAGCGAGTTTGACCCCCTAAGATACCCCCAGCGACCCCCGAGTTCCTGGTGTTGGGGTAGCGAGTCTGACCCCCTAAGATACCCCCAGCGACCCCGAGTTCCTGGTGTTGGGGTACAGAGTCTGACCCCCTAAGATGGCCCCCAGCGACCCCCGAGTTCCTGGTGTTGGGGTACCGAGTCTGACCCCCTGAGATACCCCCAGCGACCCCCGAGATCCTGGTGTTGGGGTACAGAGTCTGACCCCCTAAGATGCCCCCAGCGACCCCCGAGTTCCTGGTGTTGGGGTACCGAGTCTGACCCCCTGAGATACCCCCAGCGACCCCCGAGTTCCTGGTGTTGGGGTACAGAGTCTGACCCCCTAAGATACCCCCAGCAACCCCCGAGTTCCTGGTGTTGGGGTACCGAGTCTGACCCCCTAAGATACCCCCAGTGACCCCCGAGTTCCTGGTGTTGGGGTACCGAGTCTGACCCCCAGCGACCCCCGAGTTCCTGGTGTTGGGGTACCGAGTCTCACCCCCAACGACCCCCGAGTTCCTGGTGTTGGGGTACCGAGTCTGACCCCCTGAGATACCCCCAGCGACCCCCGAGTTCCTGGTGTTGGGGTACAGAGTCTGACCCCCTAAGATGCCCCCAGCGACCCCCGAGTTCCTGGTGTTGGGTACCGAGTCTGACCCCCTGAGATACCCCCAGCGACCCCCGAGTTCCTGGTGTTGGGGTACCGAGTCTGACCCCCTAAGATACCCCCAGCGACCCCCGAGTTCCTGGTGTTGGGGTACCGAGTCTGACCCCCTAAGATACCCCCAGTGACCCCCGAGTTCCTGGTGTTGGGGTACCGAGTCTGACCCCCAGCGACCCCCGAGTTCCCTGGTGTTGGGGTACCGAGTCTCACCCCCAACGACCCCCGAGTTCCTGGTGTTGGGGTACCGAGTCTGACCCCCTGAGATACCCCCAGCGACCCCCGAGTTCCTGGTGTTGGGGTACAGAGTCTGACCCCCTAAGATGCCCCCAGCGACCCCCGAGATCCTGGTGTTGGGGTACCGAGTCTGACCCCCTAAGATACCCCCAGCAACCCCCGAGTTCCTGGTGATGGGGTACCGAGTCTGACCCCTAAGATTACCCCCAGTGACCCCCGAGTTTCCTGGTGTTGGGGTACCGAGTCTGACCCCCTAGATACCCCCAGCAACCCCCGAGTTCCTGGTGATGGGGTACAGAGTCTGACCCCCTAAGATACCCCCAGCAACCCCCGAGTTCCTGGTGTTGGGGGTACCGAGTCTGACCCCCTGAGATACCCCCAGCGACCCCCGAGTTCCTGGTGTTTGGGGTACCGAGTCTGACCCCCTAAGATACCCCCAGCGACCCCCGAGTTCCTGGTGTTGGGGTACCGAGTCTGACCCCTAAGATACCCCCAGTGACCCCCGAGTTCCTGGTGTTGGGGTACCGAGTCTGACCCCCAGCGACCCCCGAGTTCCTGGTGTTGGGGTACCGAGGCTCACCCCCAACGACCCCCGAGTTCCTGGTGTTGGGGTACCGAGTCTGACCCCCTGAGATACCCCCAGCGACCCCCGAGTTCCTGGTGTTGGGGTACCGAGTCTGACCCCCTAAGATGCCCCCAGCGACCCCCGAGATCCTGGTGTTGGGGTACCGAGTCTGACCCCCTAAGATACCCCCAGCAACCCCCGAGTTCCTGGTGTTGGGGTACCGAGTCTGACCCCCTGAGATACCCCCAGCGACCCCTGAGTTCCTGGTGTTGGGGGTACCGAGTCTGACCCCCTAAGATACCCCCAGCGACCCCCGAGTTCCTGGTGTTGGGGGTACCGAGTCTGACCCCCTGAGATACCCCCAGCGACCCCCGAGTTCCTGGTGTTGGGGTACCGAGTCTGACCCCCTAAGATACCCCAGTGACCCCCGAGTTCCTGGTGTTGGGGTACCGAGTCTGACCCCCAGCGACCCCCGAGTTCCTGGTGTTGGGGTACCGAGTCTCACCCCCAACGACCCCCGAGTTCCTGGTGTTGGGGTACCGAGTCTGACCCCCTGAGATACCCCCAGCGACCCCCGAGTTCCTGGTGTTGGGGTACAGAGTCTGACCCCCTAAGATGCCCCCAGCGACCCCGAGATCCTGGTGTTGGGGTACCGAGTCTGACCCCCTAAGATACCCCCAGCAACCCCCGAGTTCCTGGTGTTGGGGTACCGAGTCTGACCCCCTGAGATACCCCCAGCGACCCCCGAGTTCCTGGTGTTGGGGTACCGAGTCTGACCCCCTAAGATACCCCCAGCGACCCCGAGTTCCTGGTGTTGGGGTACCGAGTCTGACCCCCTAAGATACCCCCAGCGACCCCCGAGTTCCTGGTGTTGGGGTACAGAGTCTGACCCCTAAGATGCCCCCAGCGACCCCCGAGATCCTGGTGTTGGGGTACCGAGTCTGACCCCCTAAGATACCCCCAGCAACCCCCGAGTTCCTGGTGTTGGGGTACCGAGTCTGACCCCCTGAGATACCCCCAGCGACCCCCCGAGTTCCTGGTGTTGGGGTACCGAGTCTGACCCCCTAAGATACCCCCAGCGACCCCCGAGTTCCTGGTGTTGGGGTACCGAGTTTGATGGAGAAGGTCCCGCCTCCAGACTGATGGACTCACCTGCCGGTCCAGGAAAGTTCTTCTCCGATCTCATGGGCGACGGGCATCTCGTCATCTTCGCTTGGACCTCCCCCGCTGCCACCACCAACCCCTCCGGCCGAGCCGTTCATCTGTCCGGCTTCATTCACCGAGAAAACGGATTTCCTGTGGTGGGAGAAGGTGGGAGAATCTTCATCATCTTGTGATAATAACGGGAGAATATTTGATCTTTATCGTTATGAAGATGTTTCGATCTACAATATGGAATCGATCGCTCAGAAATGACACGATTCTTATCCGGGATTTATATGAAGACAACAGCCGTACAATATACAGACAGAACAGGGACAATACAAGGATAGGAGGGTCCTACTCACAGGAGCTTACTATCTAATATGGAGGGGCAAGCGGTAGAAAAGGTGATAACTGTGGGGGATGAGCTGAAGAATTCCAAAGTTCTGTTAGCTGAAGGAAAGATAGGCCTCCCTGAGCAGATGAGTTTTCAGGGATCAGAGTAGGAGTTAGTTGGACGGATTGAGGTAGAGAGTTCCAGAGGATGGGAGAGTGAGAACACCTGGAGGTCATTCAGCAGATTCGGGGAGGACTCTGGATTGGATCCCTCCAGCTGGTATAAAACAGGGCAAGTGCTTTCCAACCCCAGAGCAACCGGCCAGTGAACAGAGGGAGTTCCGGAGGCCATTCCTGGGAGAGTCGGCCCCAGGACCAATGGGTGACGGAGTTGGACAGGCTGGTCCAGCAGGAGATAGAGCTGACCAATTCGGTATCGGGCTCTGCAATGGGTGACGGAGTTGACAGGCTGGTCCAGCAGGAGATAGAGCTGGCCAATCGGTATCGGGCTCTGCAATGGGTGACGGAGTTGGACAGGCTGGTCCAGCAGGAGATAGAGCTGGCCAATCGGTATCGGGCTCTACAATGGCAGGCGGAGGATGAATATTTAGGGGAGACAACAGAATGCTCTCCGGAGGGATATGACTTGGTGGCCCTGGATTGCTGGGGGAGATCTTCTTACAGATGGTTTTGTGTTTGGTGATGAAGGAGAACCTACCCCTGAGGACCTACGAGAACACAGAGAGGCTATGCTCGCCTTGTAGGGGTCTCAGAGCTTAAAACCTGATCTGGACTTAATTTGCTAAGGAAAGAACAGAATCTGGAAAGGGCACACAGGAATACTGCTAGAAACTCCGGAGATTGTCTTCTCCAAAGCTGAAGTGCTGACAACAGGGCAGAGCCCTGCTAACCTCTGCCCCAACACCAACAGCAGCTTCAGCCTCCCGGAGAGAAGAGACAGTCGGCCTTTCTCCCACAACACTGCCAGAGACATGGGATTTTTTGCCAGCAGCATCTGTGGCGTTACCAGAAACTTCTCCAGCTGAAGCCCTGACAACTGGACAGAGGGCCCAAGACCTCTGCCCCACACCTGCGGAGGCCCAGGGTGAGAAGGAGATGGTCCCTTCCCAGCAGCAGACGGCACCCCAGAATGATGCCACCAACCCAGCAGGATAGCTGGCACCAGGGCCAGACATAAATGAGCTCTGCCCAGCACCAGTAACCTCTTCTTCGTTCTACGGACAGGAGATGGTGAACCTCTATCCCCAGACACCAGTTATAGAGATTGGGAATTGGATAGGCTGTCCTGCTGAGGAAGAACAACCTGCTGAGCTTCCAGCAGAAGAGCTGGTATCAGGGCCAAACTTCACTGGGCTCTGCCCATCACCAACAGCAGTATCTGTGGAGTTACAAGAGACTTCTCCAGCTGAAGTGCTGACCTTTAGAAAGAGGGTCCAAGATCTCTGCCCCACACCTGCAGCAGGTTTAGGGGCCCATGGTGAGAAGGTGACAGCAGTTAGCCAGAGTAAATGATGTGGGGTCCTCAGCTAAAGTGAAAAGGGCAAAATGCTACTGGCCTCTGCACACGTACTGCAGCTGAGTTGATATCGGGGGATGGGACTGCGGTCTCCACTCACAGCCACCCAGCAGAAGGGCTGTAAACAGAGCAGAGTGCTGCTGGCCTCTGCCCTCAACTAACAGAAGAGAGAGTTCCTGTGGTAGTGGGTGGGACTTCAGTCCTTCACTTCTATACTCCAGGGATGGGGGGCAGTTGGCCAGATCCCCAACAGCATGACAGAGTGAGCCCAATCACCATGTCTTCTCTCCAGCGGCTGAAAGGACTCCAGGGAGAAGGGCCAGTCCAGGCCTCTCCCCAGCGGCGGGCATGTTCTCTGAGAGAGGCAGAGGTTGGCTGGGTGAGTAATGCTCTGTTTGGGACAATTTATTTGGGGTACTGTGATACCGGCATTGGGGGACTGGATCTACTGGCTAACTTCAGCGTCAACCTGTCTGGGGTCTCCTCCTGGTTAGTCTCCTCCGAAAGTGAGATGTGTGACAGGGGTCACTTTGGGTGGGGGATTTGTGGAACTCGGCTTACCCTGGAGAGTTCTGGAGGCTCCTTGTCCAGCTTCCTCTGACCCTCTTATGTGTAGATCCCCCTGTGTCTCTAATAGGGGTACAGGGGGGCTGAGGACCCCACTATGATCTGTACTAGTCACACTCAATGCTGTGTATATTGTGTGTTATCTGTTGCGGACTCTTTGCTGTGATGGTTTGGGGTGTGACTGTATTCTATTGTCTATTGTGGTGTCTGCCTCAACTATTATGGGATGTGTAAGTGTGTTGCTGTGAGGAAAGAGGGAGGGGGGATTCCTCCAGCAGCCCTCCTGCTGATATGACTGTTTACTGATGAGAAGTTTGAACACACCTGACCTGTGTGTCCATTGTCATTGGACAGATTAACCCGCCCTGTTTTCCAAGGGTGGGGGGAAGTGTCTCTGAGTTATTTATCTGTTGTGTCCATGTGTGATAATAAATCAGTTTGGTGTTTCCCCTCTACACTGAAGTGTTGTCTGGTGACTGGGGGGGGCTGGAGAGTCTTGGACAGTGCTGGTTCTGGACAGAGGAAGCATTGACGGCGGACCAAGTTTTGTTTGAGGACAGAGGGGTCATCACAGTTAGTGTTTTGAATTTGAATTTGCTGGGCCATGGGAGACCAGTGGAGGGATTAGTAGAGAGGGGTGGAGGACACTGAATGGAGACCAGTGGAGGGATTGGTAGAGAGGGGTGGAGGACACTGAATGGAGGTCAGTGGAGGGATTGGTAGAGAGGGGTGGAGGACACTGAATGGAGGTCAGTGGAGGGATTGGTAGAGAGGGGTGGAGAACACTGAATGGAGGTCAGTGGAGGGATTGGTAGAGAGGGGTGGAGGACACTGAATGGAGGTCAGTGGAGGGATTGGTAGAGAGGGGTGGAGGACACTGAATGAAGGTCAGTGGAGGGATTGGTAGAGAGGGGTGGAGGACACTGAATGGAGACCAGTGGAGGGATTGGTAGAGAGGGGTGGAGGACACTGAATGGAGGTCAGTGGAGGGATTGGTAGAGAGGGGTGGAGGACACTGAATGGAGACAGTGGAGGGATTGGTAGAGAGGGGTGGAGGACACTGAATGGAGGTCAGTGGAGGGATTGGTAGAGAGGGGTGGAGGACACTGAATGGAGGTCAGTGAGGGATTGGTAGAGAGGGGTGGAGGACACTGAATGGAGACCAGTGGAGGGATTGGGGGAGAGGGGTGGAGGACACTGAATGGAGGTCAGTGGAGGGATTGGTAGAGAGGGGTGGAGGACACTGAATGGAGGTCAGTGGAGGGATTGGTAGAGAGGGGTGGAGGACACAGAATGGAGACCAGTGGAGGGATTGGTAGAGAGGGGTGGAGGACACTGAATGGAGGTCAGTGGAGGGATTGGTAGAGAGGGGTGGAGGACACTGAATGGAGGCCAGTGGAGGGATTGGTAGAGAGGGGTGGAGGACACTGAATGGAGGTCAGTGGAGGGATTGGTAGAGAGGGGTGGAGGACACTGAATGGAGGTCAGTGGAGGGATTGGTAGAGAGGGGTGGAGGACACTGAATGGAGGTCAGTGGAGGGATTGGAGGAGAGGGGTGGAGGACACTGAATGGAGACCAGTGGAGGGATTGGTAGAGAGGGGTGGAGGACACTGAATGGAGGTCAGTGGAGGGATTGGTAGAGAGGAGTGGAGGACACTGAATGGAGGTCAGTGGAGGGATTGGTGGAGAGGGTGGAGGACACTGAATGGAGGTCAGTGGAGGGATTGGTAGAGAGGGGTGGAGGACACTGAATGGAGGTCAGTGGAGGGATTGGTAGAGAGGGGTGGAGGACACTGAATGGAGACCAGTGGAGGGATTGGTAGAGAGGGGTGGAGGACACTGAATGGAGGTCAGTGGAGGGGATTGGTAGAAGAGGGGTGGAGGACACTGAATGGAGGTCAGTGGAGGGATTGGTAGAGAGGGGTGGAGGACACTGAATGGAGGTCAGTGGAGGGATTGTAGAGAGGGGTGGAGGACACTGAATGGAGGTCAGTGGAGGGATTGGTAGAGAGGGGTGGAGGACACTGAATGGAGGTCAGTGGAGGGATTGGTAGAGAGGGGTGGAGGACACTGAATGGAGGTCGGTGGAGGGATTGGTAGAGAGGGGTGGAGGACACTGAATGGAGGTCAGTGGAGGGATTGGTGGAGAGGGGTGGAGGACACTGAATGGAGGTCAGTGGAGGGATTGGTAGAGAGGGGTGGAGGACACTGAATGGAGGTCAGTGGAGGGATTGGTGGAGAGGGGTGGAGGACACTGAATGGAGGTCAGTGGAGGGATTGGTAGAGAGGGGTGGAGGACACTGAATGAAGGTCAGTGGAGGGATTGGTAGAGAGGGGTGGAGGACACAGAATGGAGGTCAGTGGAGGGATTGGTGGAGAGGGGTGGAGGACACTGAATGGAGGTCAGTGGAGGGATTGGTGGAGAGGGGTGGAGGACACTGAATGAAGGTCAGTGGAGGGATTGGTAGAGAGGGGTGGAGGACACTGAATGGAGACCAGTGGAGGGATTGGTAGAGAGGGGTGGAGGACACTGAATGGAGGTCGGTGGAGGGATTGGTAGAGAGGGGAGGAGGACACTGAATGGAGGTCAGTGGAGGGATTGGTAGAGAGGGGTGGAGGACACTGAATGGAGTCAGTGGAGGGATTGGTAGAGAGGGGTGGAGGACACTGAATGGAGGTCAGTGGAGGGATTGGTAGAGAGGGGTGGAGGACACTGAATGGAGACCAGTGGAGGGATTGGTAGAGAGGGGTGGAGGACACTGAATGGAGGTCAGTGGAGGGATTGGTAGAGAGGGGTGGAGGACACTGAATGGAGGTCAGTGGAGGGATTGGTAGAGAGGGGTGGAGGACACTGAATGGAGGTCAGTGGAGGGATTGGTGGAGAGGGGTGGAGGACACTGAAATGAAGGTCAGTGGAGGGATTGGTGGAGAGGGGTGGAGGACACTGAATGGAGGTCAGTGGAGGGATTGGTAGAGAGGGGTGGAGGACACAGAATGGAGGTCAGTGGAGGGATTGGTAGAGAGGGGTGGAGGACACTGAATGTAGACCAGTGGAGGGATTGGTAGAGAGGGGTGGAGGACACTGAATGGAGGTCAGTGGAGGGATTGGTAGAGAGGGGTGGAGGACACTGAATGGAGGTCAGTGGAGGGATTGGTAGAGAAGGGTGGAGGACACTGAATGGAGACCAGTGGAGGGATTGGTAGAGAGGGGTGGAGGACACTGAATGGAGACCAGTGGAGGGATTGGTAGAGAGGGGTGGAGGACACTGAATGGAGGTCAGTGGAGGGATTGGTAGAGAGGGGTGGAGGACACTGAATGGAGGTCAGTGGAGGGATTGGTAGAGAGGGGTGGAGGACACTGAATGGAGGTCAGTGGAGGGATTGGTGGAGAGGGGTGGAGGACACTGAATGGAGGTCAGTGGAGAGATTGTAGAGAGGGGTGGAGACACTGAATGGAGGTCAGTGGAGGGATTGGTAGAGAGGGGTGGAGGACACTGAATGGAGACCAGTGGAGGGATTGGTAGAGAGGGGTGGAGGACACTGAATGGAGGTCAGTGGAGGGATTGGTAGAGAGGGGTGGAGGACAGTGAATGGAGGTCAGTGGAGGGATTGGTAGAGAGGGGTGGAGGACACTGAATGGAGGTCAGTGGAGGGATTGGTAGAGAGGGGTGGAGGACACTGAATGGAGACCAGTGGAGGGATTGGTAGAGAGGGTGGAGGACACTGAATGGAGGTCAGTGGAGGGATTGGTAGAGAGGGGTGGAGGACACTGAATGGAGACCAGTGGAGGGATTGGTAGAGAGGGGTGGAGGACACTGAATGGAGGTCAGTGGAGGGATTGGTAGAGAGGGGTGGAGGACACTGAATGGAGGTCAGTGGAGGGATTGGTGGAGAGGGGTGGAGGACACTGAATGGGGGTCAGTGGAGGGATTGGTAGAGAGGGGTGGAGGACACTGAATGGAGGTCAGTGGAGGGATTGGTGGAGAGGGGTGGAGGACACTGAATGGAGGTCAGTGGAGGGATTGGTAGAGAGGGGTGGAGGACACTGAATGGAGGTCAGTGGAGGGATTGGTAGAGAGGGGTGGAGGACACTGAATGGAGACCAGTGGAGGGATTGGTAGAGAGGGGTGGAGGACACTGAATGGAGGTCGGTGGAGGGATTGGTAGAGAGGGGTGGAGGACACTGAATGGAGACCATTGGAGGGATTGGTGGAGAGGGGTGGAGGACACTGAATGGAGGTCAGTGGAGGGATTGGTAGAGAGGGGTGGAGGACACTGAATGGAGACCATTGGAGGGATTGGTGGAGAGGGGTGGAGGACACGGAGTGGAGGGATTGGATGAAAGCCTCAGGCACGGTGTGCTGACCTCTGATCAGCGGACGGGATCTTTTTGGGGGGTTCTATTCGGATTGTGGGGTCCCACTCTCCAGGGGGAAGGACGATGACTTCATCTAAGAACTCGTCTATTCCGGCGATCAGATCCTCTCGGTCTCGGGCTTTGTAGGCGACGTCACTGAAGAGCTAAATAACAAGAAGAGAGAATCAGAGCGAAACTCCAACCCGGACCGGCATTCTCCCAGACTGACCCGGACCGGCATTCCCCCAGACCGACCCGGACCGGCATTCTCCCAGACTGACCCGGACCGGCCACTCCCCAGACTGACCCGGACCGGCATTCCCCAGACTGACCCGGACCCGGCATTCCCCAGACCGACCCGGACCGGCATTCCCCCAGACTGACCCGGACCGGCATTCCCCCAGACTGACCCGGACCGGCATTCCCCCAGACTGACCCGGACCGGCATTCCCCCAGACTGACCCGGACCGGCACTCCCCCAGACTGACCCGGACCGGCATTCCCCCAGACTGACCCGGACCGGCATTCCCCCAGACCGACCCGGACCGGCATTCCCCCAGACTGACCCGGACCGGATTCCCCCAGACTGACCCGGACCGGCATTCCCCCAGACTGACCCGGACCGGCATTCCCCCAGACCGACCCGGACCGGCATTCCCCCAGACTGACCCGGACCGGCATTCCCCCAGACTGACCCGGACCGGCATTCCCCAGACTGACCCGGACCGGCATTCCCCCAGACTGACCCGAACCGGCATTTCCCCAGACTGACCCGGACCGGCATTCCCCCAGACTGGACCCGGACCGACATTCCCCCAGACTGACCCGGACCGGCATTCCCCCAGACTGACCCGGACCGGCATTCCCCCAGACTGACCCGGACCGGCATTCCCCCAGACTGACCCGGACCGGCACTCCCCCAGACTGACCCGGACCGGCATTCCCCCAACTGACCCGACCGGCATTCCCCCAGACTGACCGGACCCTCTTTCCCCAGACTGAACCCGGACCGGCACTCCCCAGACTGACCCGGACCGACATTCCCCCAGACTGACCCGGACCGGCATTCCCCAGACTGACCCGGTCCGCATTCCCCCAGACGACCGGACCGGCATTCCCAGACTGACCCGGACCGGCATTCCCCCAGGACTGACCCGGACCGGCATTCCCCCAGACTGACCCGGACCGGCATTCCCCAGACTGACCCGGACCGGCATTCCCCCAGACTGACCCGGACCGGCATTCCCCCAGACTGACCCGGACCGGCATCCCCCAGACTGACCCGGACGGCATTCCCCCAGACTGACCCGACCGGCATTCCCCAGACTGACCCGGACCGGCATTCCCCCAGACTGACCGGACCGGCATTCCCCCAGACTGACCCGGACCGGCATTCCCCCAGACTGACCCGGACCGGCATTCCCCAGACTGACCCGGACCGGCATTCCCCCAGACTGACCCGGACCGGCATTCCCCAGACTGACCCGGACC
>NW_024404422.1:7500-196830 GCF_905171775.1 Rana temporaria | reverse complement strand
TTCCCCTTTTACATCTGAATCCGCAGAGTTCCCCTTTTACATCTGAATCCGCAGAGTTCCCCTTTTACATCTGAATCCAGAGTTCCCCTTTTACATCTGAATCCAGAGTTCCCCTTTTACATCTGAATCCGCAGAGTTCCCCTTTTACATCTGAATCCGCAGAGTTCCCCTTTTACATCTGAATCCGCAGAGTTCCCCTTTTACATCTGAATCCGCAGAGTTTCCCCTTTTACATCTGAATCCGCAGAGTTCCCCTTTTACATCTGAATCCGCAGAGTTTCCCTTTTACATCTGAATCCGCAGAGTTCCCCTTTTACATCTGAATCCGCAGAGTTCCCCTTTTACATCTGAATCCGCAGAGTTCCCCTTTTACATCTGAATCCGCAGAGTTCCCCTTTTACATCTGAATCCGCAGAGTTCCCCTTTTACATCTGAATCCATAGTTCCCCTTTTACATCTGAATCCGCAGAGTTCCCCTTTTACATCTGAAATCCACAGAGTTCCCCTTTTACATCTGAATCGCAGAGTTTCCCCTTTTACATCTGAATCCGCAGAGTTCCCCTTTTACATCTGAATCCGCAGAGTTCCCCTTTTACATCTGAAACCCGCAGAGTTCCCCTTTTACATCTGAATCCGCAGAGTTCCCCTTTTACATCTGAATCCGCAGAGTTCCCCTTTTACATCTGAATCCAGAGTTTCCCTTTTACATCTGAATCCGCAGAGTTCCCCTTTTACATCTGAATCGCAGAGTTCCCCTTTTACATCTGAATCGCAGAGTTCCCCTTTTACATCTGAATCCGCAGAGTTTCCCCTTTTACATCTGAATCCGCAGAGTTCCCCTTTTACATCTGAATCCGCAGAGTTCCCCTTTTACATCTGAATCCGCAGAGTTCCCCTTTTACATCTGAATCCGCAGAGTTCCCCTTTTACATCTGAATCCGCAGAGTTCCCCTTTTACATCTGAATCCGCAGAGTTCCCCTTTTACATCTGAATCCGCAGAGTTCCCCTTTTACATCTGAATCCGCAGAGTTCCCCTTTTACATCTGAATCCGCAGAGTTCCCCTTTTACATCTGAATCCACAGAGTTCCCCTTTTACATCTGAATCCAGAGTTCCCCTTTTACATCTGAATCCGCAGAGTTCCCCTTTTACATCTGAATCCAGAGTTCCCCTTTTACATCTGAATCCGCAGAGTTCCCCTTTTACATCTGAATCCAGAGTTTCCCTTTTACATCTGAATCCACAGAGTTCCCCTTTTACATCTGAATCCGCAGAGTTCCCCTTTTACATCTGAATCCAGAGTTTCCCTTTTACATCTGAATCCACAGAGTTCCCCTTTTACATCTGAATCCGCAGAGTTCCCCTTTTACATCTGAATCCACAGAGTTCCCCTTTTACATCTGAATCCCCAGAGTTCCCCTTTTACATCTGAATCCGCAGAGTTCCCCTTTTACATCTGAATCCGCAGAGTTCCCCTTTTACATCTGAATCCGCAGAGTTCCCCTTTTACATCTGAATCCGCAGAGTTCCCCTTTTACATCTGAATCCGCAGAGTTCCCCTTTTACATCTGAATCCGCAGAGTTCCCCTTTTACATCTGAATCCGCAGAGTTCCCCTTTTACATCTGAATCGCAGAGTTTCCCCTTTTACATCTGAATCCGCAGAGTTCCCTTTTACATCTGAATCCGCAGAGTTTCCCTTTTACATCTGAATCCGCAGAGTTCCCCTTTTACATCTGAATCCACAGAGTTTCCCTTTTACATCTGAATCCGCAGAGTTCCCCTTTTACATCTGAATCCGCAGAGTTCCCCTTTTACATCTGAATCCACAGAGTTCCCCTTTTACATCTGAATCCAGAGTTTCCCTTTTACATCTGAATCCACAGAGTTTCCCCTTTTACATCTGAATCCAGAGTTCCCCTTTTACATCTGAATCCGCAGAGTTTCCCCTTTTACATCTGAATCCAGAGTTCCCCTTTTACATCTGAATCCGCAGAGTTTCCCCTTTTACATCTGAATCCGCAGAGTTTCCCCTTTTACATCTGAATCCGCAGAGTTCCCCTTTTACATCTGAATCCGCAGAGTTCCCCTTTTACATCTGAATCCGCAGAGTTCCCCTTTTACATCTGAATCCGCAGAGTTCCCCTTTTACATCTGAATCCGCAGAGTTCCCCTTTTACATCTGAATCCGCAGAGTTCCCCTTTTACATCTGAATCCACAGAGTTCCCCTTTTACATCTGAATCCAGAGTTTCCCTTTTACATCTGAATCCAGAGTTCCCCTTTTACATCTGAATCCGCAGAGTTCCCCTTTTACATCTGAATCCGCAGAGTTCCCCTTTTACATCTGAATCCGCAGAGTTCCCCTTTTACATCTGAATCCAGAGTTTCCCTTTTACATCTGAATCCACAGAGTTTCCCTTTTACATCTGAATCCGCAGAGTTTCCCCTTTTACATCTGAATCCGCAGAGTTCCCCTTTTACATCTGAATCCGCAGAGTTCCCCTTTTACATCTGAATCCGCAGAGTTCCCCTTTTACATCTGAATCCGCAGAGTTCCCCTTTTACATCTGAATCCGCAGAGTTCCCCTTTTACATTTGAATCCGCAGAGTTCCCCTTTTACATCTGAATCCGCAGAGTTCCCCTTTTACATTTGAATCCGCAGAGTTCCCCTTTTACATCTGAATCTGCAGAGTTCCCCTTTTACATCTGAATCCAGAGTTCCCCTTTTACATCTGAATCCGCAGAGTTTCCCCTTTTACATCTGAATCCGCAGAGTTCCCCTTTTACATCTGAATCCGCAGAGTTCCCCTTTTACATCTGAATCCGCAGAGTTCCCCTTTTACATCTGAATCCGCAGAGTTCCCCTTTTACATCTGAATCCGCAGAGTTCCCCTTTTACATCTGAATCCGCAGAGTTCCCCTTTTACATCTGAATCCGCAGAGTTCCCCTTTTACATCTGAATCCACAGAGTTCCCCTTTTACATCTGAATCCACAGAGTTCCCCTTTTACATCTGAATCCAGAGTTTCCCTTTTACATCTGAATCCACAGAGTTCCCCTTTTACATCTGAATCCAGAGTTCCCCTTTTACATCTGAATCCGCAGAGTTTCCCCTTTTACATCTGAATCCGCAGAGTTCCCCTTTTACATCTGAATCCGCAGAGTTCCCCTTTTACATCTGAATCCGCAGAGTTCCCCTTTTACATCTGAATCCGCAGAGTTCCCCTTTTACATTTGAATCCGCAGAGTTCCCTTTTTTATTTCTGAATCCGCAGAGTTCCCCTTTTACATCTGAGTCTGCAGAGTTCCCCTTTTACATCTGAATCCGCAGAGTTCCCCTTTTACATCTGAATCCAGAGTTCCCCTTTTACATCTGAATCCGCAGAGTTCCCCTTTTACATCTGAATCCGCAGAGTTCCCCCTTTTACATCTGAATCCGCAGAGTTCCCCTTTTACATCTGAATCCGCAGAGTTCCCCTTTTACATTTGAATCCGCAGAGTTCCCCTTTTACATCTGAATCCGCAGAGTTCCCCTTTTACATTTGAATCCGCAGAGTTCCCCTTTTACATCTGAATCCGCAGAGTTCCCCTTTTACATCTGAATCCAGAGTTCCCCTTTTACATCTGAATCCGCAGAGTTCCCCTTTTACATCTGAATCCAGAGTTTCCCTTTTACATCTGAATCCGCAGAGTTCCCCTTTTACATCTGAATCCGCAGAGTTCCCCTTTTACATCTGAATCCGCAGAGTTCCCCTTTTACATCTGAATCCAGAGTTCCCCTTTTACATCTGAATCCACAGAGTTCCCCTTTTACATTTGAATCCGCAGAGTTTCCCTTTTACATCTGAATCCGCAGAGTTCCCCTTTTACATCTGAATCCGCAGAGTTCCCCTTTTACATCTGAATCCAGAGTTTCCCTTTTACATCTGAATCCGCAGAGTTCCCCTTTTACATCTGAATCCGCAGAGTTCCCCTTTTACATCTGAATCCGCAGAGTTCCCCTTTTACATCTGAATCCGCAGAGTTCCCCTTTTACATCTGAATCCACAGAGTTCCCCTTTTACATCTGAATCCGCAGAGTTCCCCTTTTACATCTGAATCCGCAGAGTTCCCCTTTTACATCTGAATCCACAGAGTTCCCCTTTTACATCTGAATCCAGAGTTTCCCTTTTACATCTGAATCCGCAGAGTTCCCCTTTTACATCTGAATCCAGAGTTCCCCTTTTACATCTGAATCCGCAGAGTTCCCCTTTTACATCTGAATCCACAGAGTTCCCCTTTTACATCTGAATCCAGAGTTTCCCTTTTACATCTGAATCCACAGAGTTTCCCTTTTACATCTGAATCCAGAGTTCCCCTTTTACATCTGAATCCGCAGAGTTCCCCTTTTACATCTGAATCCGCAGAGTTCCCCTTTTACATCTGAATCCGCAGAGTTCCCCTTTTACATCTGAATCCGCAGAGTTTCCCCTTTTACATCTGAATCCGCAGAGTTCCCCTTTTACATCTGAATCCGCAGAGTTCCCCTTTTACATCTGAATCCGCAGAGTTCCCCTTTTACATCTGAATCCAGAGTTTCCCTTTTACATCTGAATCCGCAGAGTTTCCCTTTTACATCTGAATCCGCAGAGTTTCCCTTTTACATCTGAATCCAGAGTTTCCCTTTTACATCTGAATCCACAGAGTTTCCCTTTTACATCTGAATCCAGAGTTCCCCTTTTACATCTGAATCCGCAGAGTTCCCCTTTTACATCTGAATCCACAGAGTTCCCCTTTTACATCTGAATCCAGAGTTTCCCTTTTACATCTGAATCCACAGAGTTTCCCTTTTACATCTGAATCCAGAGTTCCCCTTTTACATCTGAATCCGCAGAGTTTCCCTTTTACATCTGAATCCAGAGTTCCCCTTTTACATCTGAATCCGCAGAGTTTCCCCTTTTACATCTGAATCCGCAGAGTTTCCCCTTTTACATCTGAATCCGCAGAGTTCCCCTTTTACATCTGAATCCGCAGAGTTCCCCTTTTACATCTGAATCCGCAGAGTTCCCCTTTTACATCTGAATCCGCAGAGTTCCCCTTTTACATCTGAATCCACAGAGTTCCCCTTTTACATCTGAATCCGCAGAGTTCCCCTTTTACATCTGAATCCGCAGAGTTCCCCTTTTACATCTGAATCCGCAGAGTTTCCCTTTTACATCTGAATCCACAGAGTTTCCCCTTTTACATCTGAATCCGCAGAGTTTCCCCTTTTACATCTGAATCCGCAGAGTTCCCCTTTTACATCTGAATCCGCAGAGTTCCCCTTTTACATCTGAATCCGCAGAGTTCCCCTTTTACATCTGAATCCGCAGAGTTCCCCTTTTACATCTGAATCCGCAGAGTTCCCCTTTTACATTTGAATCCGCAGAGTTCCCCTTTTACATCTGAATCCGCAGAGTTCCCCTTTTACATTTGAATCCGCAGAGTTCCCCTTTTACATCTGAATCTGCAGAGTTCCCCTTTTACATCTGAATCCGCAGAGTTCCCCTTTTACATCTGAATCCACAGAGTTCCCCTTTTACATCTGAATCCAGAGTTTCCCTTTTACATCTGAATCCGCAGAGTTCCCCTTTTACATCTGAATCCGCAGAGTTCCCCTTTTACATCTGAATCCGCAGAGTTCCCCTTTTACATCTGAATCCAGAGTTTCCCTTTTACATCTGAATCCAGAGTTTCCCTTTTACATCTGAATCCGCAGAGTTCCCCTTTTACATCTGAATCCGCAGAGTTCCCCTTTTACATCTGAATCCGCAGAGTTCCCCTTTTACATCTGAATCCACAGAGTTCCCCTTTTACATCTGAATCCACAGAGTTCCCCTTTTACATCTGAATCCAGAGTTTCCCTTTTACATCTGAATCCAGAGTTTCCCTTTTACATCTGAATCCACAGAGTTCCCCTTTTACATCTGAATCCAGAGTTCCCCTTTTACATCTGAATCCGCAGAGTTTCCCCTTTTACATCTGAATCCGCAGAGTTCCCCTTTTACATCTGAATCCGCAGAGTTCCCCTTTTACATCTGAATCCGCAGAGTTCCCCTTTTACATCTGAATCCGCAGAGTTCCCCTTTTACATCTGAATCCGCAGAGTTCCCCTTTTACATTTGAATCCGCAGAGTTCCCCTTTTACATCTGAATCCGCAGAGTTCCCCTTTTACATTTGAATCCGCAGAGTTCCCCTTTTACATCTGAATCCGCAGAGTTCCCCTTTTACATCTGAATCCAGAGTTCCCCTTTTACATCTGAATCCGCAGAGTTCCCCTTTTACATCTGAATCCGCAGAGTTCCCCTTTTACATCTGAATCCGCAGAGTTCCCCTTTTACATTTGAATCCGCAGAGTTCCCCTTTTACATCTGAATCCGCAGAGTTCCCCTTTTACATTTGAATCCGCAGAGTTCCCCTTTTACATCTGAATCCGCAGAGTTCCCCTTTTACATCTGAATCCAGAGTTCCCCTTTTACATCTGAATCCGCAGAGTTCCCCTTTTACATCTGAATCCAGAGTTTCCCTTTTACATCTGAATCCGCAGAGTTCCCCTTTTACATCTGAATCCGCAGAGTTCCCCTTTTACATCTGAATCCGCAGAGTTCCCCTTTTACATCTGAATCCAGAGTTCCCCTTTTACATCTGAATCCACAGAGTTCCCCTTTTACATTTGAATCCGCAGAGTTTCCCTTTTACATCTGAATCCGCAGAGTTCCCCTTTTACATCTGAATCCGCAGAGTTCCCCTTTTACATCTGAATCCAGAGTTTCCCTTTTACATCTGAATCCGCAGAGTTCCCCTTTTACATCTGAATCCAGAGTTTCCCTTTTACATCTGAATCCGCAGAGTTCCCCTTTTACATCTGAATCCAGAGTTTCCCTTTTACATCTGAATCCGCAGAGTTTCCCTTTTACATCTGAATCCGCAGAGTTCCCCTTTTACATTTGAATCCGCAGAGTTCCCCTTTTACATCTGAATCCGCAGAGTTCCCCTTTTACATCTGAATCCAGAGTTTCCCTTTTACATCTGAATCCGCAGAGTTTCCCTTTTACATCTGAATCCAGAGTTTCCCTTTTACATCTGAATCCGCAGAGTTCCCCTTTTACATCTGAATCCAGAGTTTCCCTTTTACATCTGGATCCGCAGAGTTCCCCTTTTACATCTGAATCCGCAGAGTTCCCCTTTTACATTTGAATCCGCAGAGTTCCCCTTTTACATCTGAATCCGCAGAGTTCCCCTTTTACATCTGAATCCAGAGTTTCCCTTTTACATCTGAATCCGCAGAGTTCCCCTTTTACATCTGAATCCAGAGTTTCCCTTTTACATCTGGATCCGCAGAGTTCCCCTTTTACATCTGAACTTGCAGAGTTTCCTTTCACAGGAAGGGGGAACTCTGCAGCCTCTGATGTAAGGGAGAACTCTGGGGATTCTAACATAAGGGATGCTCTGAGAACCGTGAATAAAGGGGGAGCACCGAGAACTCTGATGTACGGAGAGGACTCTGATGTAAGGGGGAAACACTGTGCCCTCTGGTGTAAAAGGGAACTCTGATATAAGGGGTGCTCTGAAAACCCTGAATCACCGTTGTGTACTCACGCATAGGCAGGAGAGAGAAGGGGGGAGACTTCAGTCACAGACAGGGATGGATGGTGAGATCACTCACCCCTTAGCAGTCAGCGACTCTCATCCAGATGTATCTGAGGCTGCTGGACTTCATATTTCCCATGCCCGACTTTCCTTTTCTGAGGCACAGCGCCGGCAGTGGCGTCTCCAGCTTTCATATTTAGGGGGGGCACATGGGGGGACAGGGACAAAAGTAGGGGGGCCAACTATAAAATGCAATTATATATATATATATATCCTGGGGCCCTTTACTACGATCCCACAACGGGCCCTTTCACATGTTCTGCAGTGAGCTCCCTTCCTACTATACTGGGGCCCCCCCAGGGTGGCAGAAAACAAGGGATATATGTCACCAGCACACCAAGAAAATATAAGGGTCCAAAGCAGTGGGAGAACTATCATTGTTGCAAAGGTTGTCTTGCCACCGGGCCCTGGTGTTCTGCCACAGTGGGGATCCCCCAGCTGTCCTGTCCCTGCTATTTACAGCGCTGGTCTGGCGTCTGTCTCCTTGGCAGCGGCGGCAGTCTATTAGGACCTAGTGCTGGTGACATTATGGGTGCATGCAGGGGAAGGCTGGCACTATTGGTTATAGAGAGCTGAGCCCCCAGCTGGTCACCTAGCAACAGTAATGCTGTATAACCTTCTCTGTTGACATGCTGATCGGCATGTGATCCAGGTGATGCTCCCAGTCAGATCTAATAAACACAGTATTTATTAGCATCAAGAGTACAACCACATAAATATAATCAACCGTATGATCAGCAGCCATGTGGGCTCTATGCCTGTAAAGTGTGGGCTCTATGCCTGTAAAGTGTGGGCTCTGTGCCTGTAAAGTGTGGGCTCTATGCCTGTAAAGTGTGGGCTATATGCCTGTAAAGTGTGGGCTCTAGGCCTGTAAAGTGTGGGCTCTATGCCTGTAAAGTGTGGGCTCTAGGCCTGTAAAGTGTGGGCTCTATGCCTGTAAAGTGTGGGCTCTATGCCTGTAAAGTGTGGGCTCTATGTCTGTAAAGTGTGGGCTCTATGCCTGTAAAGTGTGGGCTCTATGCCTGTAAAGTGTGGGCTCTATGCCTGTAAAGTGTGGGCTTTGATCAATAAAATCTCTGATATTTATGACTAGGATTTGACTAAGAGCATCACCTGGATTGCATCCCGATCATCATGTCAGAGAAGGGTCCACTGCTGCTAAGCAACCTGCAGGGAGCTCAACTGTCTACAACCAATAGAGATGGGCTCGGGTGTGTTTGAAATCCCACATGCCCGATCACGCCAGGAAGCCGACACTCCACAGTGCTAATCAATGTATGGGCTGCCTAAGAGCTAAGACCAGCCATAGACAGTTTAAATCTCAGCTGGTTCAGCAGAAACTGGCTGAGATTTGAACCATTAATGAGCAGATTCTCTTATAATTATCACTAGTGGTTGCTGTATAGCCACTGGTGATAATCACTGTTTGTCGGGAGAATATAATTGCTGGGCAGGAGGGATATTCCCCTGTCACCACTGTCTGTTGATGGGGGAATCATGCAAGTTTCTTTCCTGCAATCTGTGGATGCAGGAAAGAAATTTGCACCGTATATTATCTGCCTAACTGAAAGTGAAAGTAAATTGTGAATGTTTTGAAAGAACAGGAGAGGGGGAGGGAGACAGATGGGGGGGAGAGAGAAGGGATGGAGATAATGTAGTTCAGTGATTACAGTGTACTGCAGTCTGCAGTGCACACACTTAAACACGGTCCAGGCTAGAATATCTGGCTGTGTGAGCGCTCGCATTATGCAGTGATGGCGAGCAGAGGGAGGGGGAGGAATCCCCCGCAGAGCTGACTGGGGACGCTCTCCCTCTCGGGGAGCAAAATACAAAAATGCAAAAAAAAAAAAAAAAAAAAAAATTTTTTTTTTTGGGGGGGCACATGGTGGGGCACAGCATGATGTTGGGGGGGGTCAGGGCCCCCCTCTGGCCCCCCCCTAGGGACGCCTCTGAGCGCCGGGGATTGGAGTGTGGGCAGACACAGAGAGGGTAGGGGGGAGGAAAAGGTGCAGATCGAGCCCTCTCTCCTCTCCCGTCTGTGTCTGTGTTTGGGGGGGGGGGGGGTTGTTCTGGCTTTGGACAGTGTAAAAGAGAGAGTAACAGACATTCTCAGGTTAGACAACTGCAGCCAGCAACCCTGCTGGAAAGCCACAGTCCAGTCTGAACATTGTGGCAGTCTGAAACCCGGACACCTGTTTCGAAACCTGAACTGTCCGGGTGAATCCCGGACAGGTGGCAACCCAAGTGAGTGTGTGATCGAGCGGGTGGGGGGGGGGGGGAACTTGCATTAGAGAGCGAATAGTCAGCTGAGCACAGGCAAACAGGCTGCTAGCAGGCAGGAGTCATTTCAGGAGGCTGTACTACATTGGTTGTCGTATTTCTGTCCCAGGCAGGGAAAGGGTTAAAGTATAGGCATGTGCTGAAGCAAAACATAAAAAAAAAAAAAAAGATGCTCAAACAAAAACGTGTGCACAATGACTGAAGACATGGACTGTCTAAGCAGGGTGTGTGGTAAACCGCACTTCTTTTGTAAACAGTACTTCGTACTTCCTCGTGCCTTCAGAACGGAGACCAATGTCGTGTGACTTCTCGAAAACCATCTCGTAACCTCTTTAAATTCAGAAGGAGGGGGGCAGGGAGTGTGTCTGGAATTGACAACTCTGCAGACACAGGTGAGTAGATTCAACACATAAACTGAACTTTATGTTACATTGTTTTTTATTTTATTTTTTGGGGTGTATTTTGAGTTGTGTTTTTACCATCTCTGGGGATTACAGAGATCACAGCACACACATAGAACTAATGTTACATTGTTTTATTTTTGTGTGTTTAGAGTTTTTTTTTGTGTGTTTTTATCACCACTGGGAAATGCAGAGATTGCAGCACACAAATAGAACTCATTTTACGTTACATTTGGTTTGAGGCTCGATTCACTCCTACTCCAGCGTTTTTTTTTCAGCGCTTGCTGCGTTTTTTGACCTGCGGTTTTACCGCAATTTGTGTTTTTTATTTTTTAGCCGGCAATTTTTATTTTTTTATATTTCCTTTGACAACCAGCTATAAACGCAAAACGCAAATCATGGCAAAATCGCGCTTTGGATGCGGGTCCGTTGAACTCTATTGCATGCAAAACGCTGCTTTTTGCAGGAAAAAAAAAGTCCCCGACACTTTCCAGAAACGCAGAGGCACAAAAAAAGCATTGATGTGAACGTCTTTCAATAGGAACCCGTGTTAAAAAAAAAATTCCCTGCATTTCTGCAAAATGCATGAAAAAGCGCATTTGTGTGAATGGAGCCTGAAGGCAAATAGACTGTGCAGTTGCACCAGAGCTTTGTAAATGAGGTGAGGCTTCATTTTGCAAAGAGTAATCCGATCACATGCAAGCAGTGACATTGCTCCCCCCCCCCCCCCCAGATTATTCCTTGCCCCCCTACTCCACCCCTCCTCCTCCCTCTCTGCCAGATGCAGGGCAGAGAGAGCAAGACGGCCTTCCGTCAGACTCGGAAACACATGCACTTCCTTCCACCCTCAAGGCAGAGAGAGGAACACAAACGCCGGCTCCAGCATGTGAGGTAAGAGGAAGCCCAGGGAGGAGCCAAGTGATTCCAGGAGGGAGGGCCCAACAGAAGGTACAAGTGGCACTGGTTGCGCAAAGCTGAAGATCATTCGTGTGGAAGGTACTGTAGGACAAGCACAATCATGCTGCTTCAAACTTTATGATGTCTGAGTCTGACTGGCTGTCTATATGATTGTACTGGCCCTACCCTCACATGATCTGTCTGCAGTCTCTGACCATCTCCTGTACTATGTCTGCAGTCTCTGATCATCTCCTGTATCACGTCTGCAGTCTCTGATCATCTCCTGTATCATGTCTGCAGTCTCTGATCATCTCCTGTATCATGTCTGCAGTCTCTGACCATCTCCGGTACTATGTCTGCAGTCTCTGACCATCTCCTGTACTATGTCTGCAGTCTCTGACCATCTCCTGTATCATGTCTGCAGTCTCTGTCCATCTCCTGTACTATGTTTGCAGTCTCTGACCATCTCCTGTATTATGTCTGTAGTCTCTGACCATCTCCGGTACTATGTCTGCAGTCTCTGACCATCTCCTGTACTATGTCTGCAGTCTCTGACCATCTCCTGTATCATGTCTGCAGTCTCTGTCCATCTCCTGTACTATGTTTGCAGTCTCTGACCATCTCCTGTATTATGTCTGTAGTCTCTGATCATCTCCTGTACTATGTCTGCAGTCTCTGACCATCTCCTGTATCATGTCTGTAGTCTCTGATCATCTCCTGTACTATATCTGCAGTCTCTGATCATCTCCTGTACCATGTCTGCAGTCTCTGATCATCTCCTGTATCATGTCTGCAGTCTCTGATCATCTCCTGCGCTATGTCTGCAGTCTCTGATCATCTCCTGCGCTATGTCTGCAGTCTCTGACCATCTCCTGTACCATGTCTGCAGTCTCTGTCCATCTCCTGTACTATGTCTGCAGTCTCTGACCATCTCCTGTACTATGTCTGCAGTCTCTGACCATCTCCTGTACTATGTCTGCAGTCTCTGACCATCTCCTGTACTATGTCTGCAGTCTCTGACCATCTCCTGTACTATGTCTGCAGTCTCTGACCATCTCCTGTATCATGTCTGCAGTCTATGTCCATCTCCTGTATCATGTCTGCAGTCTCTGATCATCTCCTGTATAATGTCTGCAGTCTCTGATCATCTCCTGTAGTATGTCTGCAGTCTCTGACCATCTCCTGTACTATGTCTGCAGTCTCTGACCATCTCCTGTACTATGTCTGCAGTCTCTGACCATCTCCTGTACTATGTCTGTAGTCTCTGACCATCTCCTGTATCATGTCTGCAGTCTCTGTCCATCTCCTGTACTATGTTTGCAGTCTCTGACCATCTCCTGTATTATGTCTGCAGTCTCTGGCCGTCTCCTGTATCATGTCTGCAGTCTCTGATCATCTCCTGTATCATGTGTGCAGTCTCTGACCATCTCCTGTACTATGTCTGCAGTCTCTGACCATCTCCTGTATTATGTCTGCAGTCTCTGACCATCTCCTGTATCATGTCTGCAGTCTCTGATCATCTCCTGTACTATATCTGCAGTCTCTGATCATCTCCTGTACCATGTCTGCAGTCTCTGATCATCTCCTGCGCTATGTCTGCAGTCTCTGATCATCTCCTGCGCTATGTCTGCAGTCTCTGACCATCTCCTGTACCATGTCTGCAGTCTCTGATCATCTCCTGTACTATGTCTGCAGTCTCTGATCATCTCCTGTACTATGTCTGCAGTCTCTGACCATCTCCTGTACTATGTCTGCAGTCTCTGACCATCTCCTGTACTATGTCTGCAGTCTCTGACCATCTCCTGTACTATGTCTGCAGTCTCTGACCATCTCCTGTACTATGTCTGCAGTCTCTGACCATCTCCTGTATCATGTCTGCAGTCTATGTCCATCTCCTGTACTATGTCTGCAGTCTCTGACCATCTCCTGTATCATGTCTGCAGTCTCTGACCATCCCCTGTACTATGTCTGCAGTCTCTGACCATCCCCTGTAATATGTCTGCAGTCTCTGACCATCTCCTGTATCATGTCTGCAGTCTCTGACCATCTCCTGTATCATGTCTGCAGTCTCTGATCATCTCCTGTATCATGTCTGCAGTCTCTGATCATCTCCTGTATCATGTCTGCAGTCTCTGATCATCTCCTGTATCATGTCTGCAGTCTCTGATCATCTCCTGTATCATGTCTGCAGTCTCTGATCATCTCCTGTATCATGTCTGCAGTCTCTGATCATCTCCTGTATCATGTCTGCAGTCTCTGATCATCTCCTGTATTATGTCTGCAGTCTCTGATCATCTCCTGTATCATGTCTGCAGTCTCTGACCATCTCCGGTACTATGTCTGCAGTCTCTGACCATCTCCTGTATCATGTCTGCAGTCTCTGATCATCTCCTGTAGTATGTCTGCAGTCTCTGACCATCTCCTGTACTATGTTTGCAGTCTCTGACCATCTCCTGTATTATGTCTGCAGTCTCTGGCCGTCTCCTGTACTATGTCTGCAGTCTCTGACCATCTCCTGTACTATGTCTGCAGTCTCTGATCATCTCCTGTACTATGTCTGCAGTCTCTGATCATCTTCTGTACTATGTCTGCAGTCTCTGATCATCTCCTGTATCATGTCTGCAGTCTCTGACCATCTCCTGTACTATGTCTGCAGTCTCTGATCATCTTCTGTACTATGTCTGCAGTCTCTGATCATCTCCTGTACTATGTCTGCAGTCTCTGATCATCTCCTGTACTATGTCTGCAGTCTCTGATCATCTCCTGTACTATGTCTGCAGTCTCTGATCATCTCCTGTACTATGTCTGCAGTCTCTGATCATCTCCTGTACTATGTCTGCAGTCTCTGACCATCTCCTGTACTATGTCTGCAGTCTCTGACCATCTCCTGTACTATGTCTGCAGTCTCTGATCATCTCCTGTACTATGTCTGCAGTCTCTGATCATCTCCTGTATCATGTCTGCAGTCTCTGATCATCTCCTGTATAATGTCTGCAGTCTCTGATCATCTCCTGTAGTATGTCTGCAGTCTCTGACCATCTCCTGTACTATGTCTGCAGTCTCTGACCATCTCCTGTACTATGTCTGCAGTCTCTGACCATCTCCTGTACTATGTCTGTAGTCTCTGACCATCTCCTGTATCATGTCTGCAGTCTCTGTCCATCTCCTGTACTATGTTTGCAGTCTCTGACCATCTCCTGTATTATGTCTGCAGTCTCTGGCCGTCTCCTGTATCATGTCTGCAGTCTCTGATCATCTCCTGTATCATGTGTGCAGTCTCTGACCATCTCCTGTACTATGTCTGCAGTCTCTGACCATCTCCTGTATTATGTCTGCAGTCTCTGACCATCTCCTGTATCATGTCTGCAGTCTCTGATCATCTCCTGTACTATATCTGCAGTCTCTGATCATCTCCTGTACCATGTCTGCAGTCTCTGATCATCTCCTGCGCTATGTCTGCAGTCTCTGACCATCTCCTGTACCATGTCTGCAGTCTCTGACCATCTCCTGTACTATGTCTGCAGTCTCTGATCATCTCCTGTACTATGTCTGCAGTCTCTGACCATCTCCTGTACTATGTCTGCAGTCTCTGACCATCTCCTGTAGTATGTCTGCAGTCTCTGACCATCTCCTGTATCATGTCTGCAGTCTCTGATCATCTCCTGTACTATGTCTGCAGTCTCTGACCATCTCCTGTACTATGTCTGCAGTCTCTGACCATCTCCTGTACTATGTCTGCAGTCTCTGACCATCTCCTGTAGTATGTCTGCAGTCTCTGACCATCTCCTGTATTATGTCTGCAGTCTCTGATCATCTCCTGTACTATGTCTGCAGTCTCTGATCATCTTCTGTACTATGTCCGCAGTCTCTGATCATCTCCTGTATCATGTCTGCAGTCTCTGATCATCTCCTGTACTATGTCTGCAGTCTCTGACCATCTCCTGTACTATGTCTGCAGTCTCTGACCATCTCCTGTACTATGTCTGCAGTCTCTGACCATCTCCTGTACTATGTCTGCAGTCTCTGACCATCTCCTGTAGTATGTCTGCAGTCTCTGACCATCTCCTGTATCATGTCTGCAGTCTCTGATCATCTCCTGTACTATGTCTGCAGTCTCTGACCATCTCCTGTACTATGTCTGCAGTCTCTGACCATCTCCTGTAGTATGTCTGCAGTCTCTGATCATCTCCTGTATTATGTCTGCAGTCTCTGATCATCTCCTGCGCTATGTCTGCAGTCTCTGATCATCTCCTGCGCTATGTCTGCAGTCTCTGACCATCTCCTGTACCATGTCTGCAGTCTCTGTCCATCTCCTGTACTATGTCTGCAGTCTCTGACCATCTCCTGTACTATGTCTGCAGTCTCTGACCATCTCCTGTACTATGTCTGCAGTCTCTGACCATCTCCTGTACTATGTCTGCAGTCTCTGACCATCTCCTGTACTATGTCTGCAGTCTCTGACCATCTCCTGTATCATGTCTGCAGTCTATGTCCATCTCCTGTACTATGTCTGCAGTCTCTGACCATCTCCTGTACTATGTCTGCAGTCTCTGACCATCTCCTGTACTATGTCTGCAGTCTCTGACCATCTCCTGTACTATGTCTGCAGTCTCTGACCATCTCCTGTACTATGTCTGCAGTCTCTGACCATCTCCTGTACTATGTCTGCAGTCTCTGACCATCTCCTGTATCATGTCTGCAGTCTATGTCCATCTCCTGTACTATGTCTGCAGTCTCTGACCATCTCCTGTATCATGTCTGCAGTCTCTGACCATCCCCTGTACTATGTCTGCAGTCTCTGACCATCTCCTGTACTATGTCTGCAGTCTCTGATCATCTCCTGTACTATGTCTGCAGTCTCTGATCATCTCCTGTATCATGTCTGCAGTCTCTGATCATCTCCTGTATCATGTCTGCAGTCTCTGATCATCTCCTGTATAATGTCTGCAGTCTCTGATCATCTCCTGTAGTATGTCTGCAGTCTCTGACCATCTCCTGTACTATGTCTGCAGTCTCTGACCATCTCCTGTACTATGTCTGCAGTCTCTGACCATCTCCTGTACTATGTCTGTAGTCTCTGACCATCTCCTGTATCATGTCTGCAGTCTCTGTCCATCTCCTGTACTATGTTTGCAGTCTCTGACCATCTCCTGTATTATGTCTGCAGTCTCTGGCCGTCTCCTGTATCATGTCTGCAGTCTCTGATCATCTCCTGTATCATGTGTGCAGTCTCTGACCATCTCCTGTACTATGTCTGCAGTCTCTGACCATCTCCTGTATTATGTCTGCAGTCTCTGACCATCTCCTGTATCATGTCTGCAGTCTCTGATCATCTCCTGTATCATGTGTGCAGTCTCTGACCATCTCCTGTACTATGTCTGCAGTCTCTGATCATCTCCTGTACTATATCTGCAGTCTCTGATCATCTCCTGTACCATGTCTGCAGTCTCTGATCATCTCCTGCGCTATGTCTGCAGTCTCTGATCATCTCCTGCGCTATGTCTGCAGTCTCTGACCATCTCCTGTACCATGTCTGCAGTCTCTGATCATCTCCTGTACTATGTCTGCAGTCTCTGATCATCTCCTGTACTATGTCTGCAGTCTCTGACCATCTCCTGTACTATGTCTGCAGTCTCTGACCATCTCCTGTACTATGTCTGCAGTCTCTGACCATCTCCTGTATCATGTCTGCAGTCTCTGACCATCCCCTGTACTATGTCTGCAGTCTCTGACCATCCCCTGTAATATGTCTGCAGTCTCTGACCATCTCCTGTATCATGTCTGCAGTCTCTGACCATCTCCTGTATCATGTCTGCAGTCTCTGATCATCTCCTGTATCATGTCTGCAGTCTCTGATCATCTCCTGTATCATGTCTGCAGTCTCTGATCATCTCCTGTATCATGTCTGCAGTCTCTGATCATCTCCTGTATCATGTCTGCAGTCTCTGATCATCTCCTGTATCATGTCTGCAGTCTCTGATCATCTCCTGTATCATGTCTGCAGTCTCTGATCATCTCCTGTATCATGTCTGCAGTCTCTGATCATCTCCTGTATCATGTCTGCAGTCTCTGATCATCTCCTGTATCATGTCTGCAGTCTCTGACCATCTCCGGTACTATGTCTGCAGTCTCTGACCATCTCCTGTATCATGTCTGCAGTCTCTGATCATCTCCTGTAGTATGTCTGCAGTCTCTGACCATCTCCTGTACTATGTTTGCAGTCTCTGACCATCTCCTGTATTATGTCTGCAGTCTCTGGCCGTCTCCTGTACTATGTCTGCAGTCTCTGACCATCTCCTGTACTATGTCTGCAGTCTCTGATCATCTCCTGTACTATGTCTGCAGTCTCTGATCATCTTCTGTACTATGTCTGCAGTCTCTGATCATCTCCTGTATCATGTCTGCAGTCTCTGACCATCTCCTGTACTATGTCTGCAGTCTCTGATCATCTTCTGTACTATGTCTGCAGTCTCTGATCATCTCCTGTACTATGTCTGCAGTCTCTGATCATCTCCTGTACTATGTCTGCAGTCTCTGATCATCTCCTGTACTATGTCTGCAGTCTCTGATCATCTCCTGTACTATGTCTGCAGTCTCTGATCATCTCCTGTACTATGTCTGCAGTCTCTGATCATCTCCTGTACTATGTCTGCAGTCTCTGACCATCTCCTGTACTATGTTTGCAGTCTCTGATCATCTCCTGTACTATGTCTGCAGTCTCTGACCATCTCCTGTACTATGTCTGCAGTCTCTGACCATCTCCTGTACTATGTCTGCAGTCTCTGATCATCTCCTGTACTATGTCTGCAGTCTCTGATCATCTCCTGTATCATGTCTGCAGTCTCTGATCATCTCCTGTATAATGTCTGCAGTCTCTGATCATCTCCTGTAGTATGTCTGCAGTCTCTGACCATCTCCTGTACTATGTCTGCAGTCTCTGACCATCTCCTGTACTATGTCTGTAGTCTCTGACCATCTCCTGTACTATGTCTGTAGTCTCTGACCATCTCCTGTATCATGTCTGCAGTCTCTGTCCATCTCCTGTACTATGTTTGCAGTCTCTGACCATCTCCTGTATTATGTCTGCAGTCTCTGGCCGTCTCCTGTATCATGTCTGCAGTCTCTGATCATCTCCTGTATCATGTGTGCAGTCTCTGACCATCTCCTGTACTATGTCTGCAGTCTCTGACCATCTCCTGTATTATGTCTGCAGTCTCTGACCATCTCCTGTATCATGTCTGCAGTCTCTGATCATCTCCTGTACTATATCTGCAGTCTCTGATCATCTCCTGTACCATGTCTGCAGTCTCTGATCATCTCCTGCGCTATGTCTGCAGTCTCTGACCATCTCCTGTACCATGTCTGCAGTCTCTGATCATCTCCTGTACTATGTCTGCAGTCTCTGATCATCTCCTGTACTATGTCTGCAGTCTCTGACCATCTCCTGTACTATGTCTGCAGTCTCTGACCATCTCCTGTA
The DNA here is from genome assembly GCF_905171775.1 of Rana temporaria. Lineage (NCBI taxonomy): Eukaryota > Metazoa > Chordata > Amphibia > Anura > Ranidae > Rana > Rana temporaria. The sequence continues at coordinate 178,101 of NW_024404422.1, read as the reverse complement.
GTATGTCTGCAGTCTCTGACCATCTCCTGTATCATGTCTGCAGTCTCTGATCATCTCCTGTACTATGTCTGCAGTCTCTGACCATCTCCTGTACTATGTCTGCAGTCTCTGACCATCTCCTGTACTATGTCTGCAGTCTCTGACCATCTCCTGTAGTATGTCTGCAGTCTCTGACCATCTCCTGTATTATGTCTGCAGTCTCTGATCATCTCCTGTACTATGTCTGCAGTCTCTGATCATCTTCTGTACTATGTCCGCAGTCTCTGATCATCTCCTGTATCATGTCTGCAGTCTCTGATCATCTCCTGTACTATGTCTGCAGTCTCTGACCATCTCCTGTACTATGTCTGCAGTCTCTGACCATCTCCTGTAGTATGTCTGCAGTCTCTGACCATCTCCTGTACTATGTCTGCAGTCTCTGACCATCTCCTGTACTATGTCTGCAGTCTCTGACCATCTCCTGTACTATGTCTGTAGTCTCTGACCATCTCCTGTATCATGTCTGCAGTCTCTGTCCATCTCCTGTACTATGTTTGCAGTCTCTGACCATCTCCTGTATTATGTCTGCAGTCTCTGGCCGTCTCCTGTATCATGTCTGCAGTCTCTGATCATCTCCTGTATCATGTCTGCAGTCTCTGACCATCTCCTGTACTATGTCTGCAGTCTCTGACCATCTCCTGTATTATGTCTGCAGTCTCTGACCATCTCCTGTATTATGTCTGCAGTCTCTGATCATCTCCTGTACTATATCTGCAGTCTCTGATCATCTCCTGTACCATGTCTGCAGTCTCTGATCATCTCCTGCGCTATGTCTGCAGTCTCTGACCATCTCCTGTACCATGTCTGCAGTCTCTGATCATCTCCTGTACTATGTCTGCAGTCTCTGATCATCTCCTGTACTATGTCTGCAGTCTCTGACCATCTCCTGTACTATGTCTGCAGTCTCTGACCATCTCCTGTAGTATGTCTGCAGTCTCTGACCATCTCCTGTATCATGTCTGCAGTCTCTGATCATCTCCTGTACTATGTCTGCAGTCTCTGACCATCTCCTGTACTATGTCTGCAGTCTCTGACCATCTCCTGTATCATGTCTGCAGTCTATGTCCATCTCCTGTACTATGTCTGCAGTCTCTGACCATCTCCTGTATCATGTCTGCAGTCTCTGACCATCCCCTGTACTATGTCTGCAGTCTCTGACCATCTCCTGTACTATGTCTGCAGTCTCTGATCATCTCCTGTACTATGTCTGCAGTCTCTGATCATCTCCTGTATCATGTCTGCAGTCTCTGATCATCTCCTGTATCATGTCTGCAGTCTCTGATCATCTCCTGTATAATGTCTGCAGTCTCTGATCATCTCCTGTACTATGTCTGCAGTCTCTGACCATCTCCTGTACTATGTCTGCAGTCTCTGACCATCTCCTGTACTATGTCTGCAGTCTCTGACCATCTCCTGTACTATGTCTGCAGTCTCTGACCATCTCCTGTACTATGTCTGCAGTCTCTGACCATCTCCTGTATCATGTCTGCAGTCTATGTCCATCTCCTGTACTATGTCTGCAGTCTCTGACCATCTCCTGTATCATGTCTGCAGTCTCTGACCATCCCCTGTACTATGTCTGCAGTCTCTGACCATCCCCTGTAATATGTCTGCAGTCTCTGACCATCTCCTGTATCATGTCTGCAGTCTCTGACCATCTCCTGTATCATGTCTGCAGTCTCTGATCATCTCCTGTATCATGTCTGCAGTCTCTGATCATCTCCTGTATCATGTCTGCAGTCTCTGATCATCTCCTGTATCATGTCTGCAGTCTCTGATCATCTCCTGTATCATGTCTGCAGTCTCTGATCATCTCCTGTATCATGTCTGCAGTCTCTGATCATCTCCTGTATCATGTCTGCAGTCTCTGATCATCTCCTGTATCATGTCTGCAGTCTCTGATCATCTCCTGTATCATGTCTGCAGTCTCTGATCATCTCCTGTATCATGTCTGCAGTCTCTGACCATCTCCGGTACTATGTCTGCAGTCTCTGACCATCTCCTGTATCATGTCTGCAGTCTCTGATCATCTCCTGTAGTATGTCTGCAGTCTCTGACCATCTCCTGTACTATGTTTGCAGTCTCTGACCATCTCCTGTATTATGTCTGCAGTCTCTGGCCGTCTCCTGTACTATGTCTGCAGTCTCTGACCATCTCCTGTACTATGTCTGCAGTCTCTGATCATCTCCTGTACTATGTCTGCAGTCTCTGATCATCTTCTGTACTATGTCTGCAGTCTCTGATCATCTCCTGTATCATGTCTGCAGTCTCTGACCATCTCCTGTACTATGTCTGCAGTCTCTGATCATCTTCTGTACTATGTCTGCAGTCTCTGATCATCTCCTGTACTATGTCTGCAGTCTCTGATCATCTCCTGTACTATGTCTGCAGTCTCTGATCATCTCCTGTACTATGTCTGCAGTCTCTGATCATCTCCTGTACTATGTCTGCAGTCTCTGATCATCTCCTGTACTATGTCTGCAGTCTCTGATCATCTCCTGTACTATGTCTGCAGTCTCTGACCATCTCCTGTACTATGTTTGCAGTCTCTGATCATCTCCTGTACTATGTCTGCAGTCTCTGACCATCTCCTGTACTATGTCTGCAGTCTCTGACCATCTCCTGTACTATGTCTGCAGTCTCTGATCATCTCCTGTACTATGTCTGCAGTCTCTGATCATCTCCTGTATCATGTCTGCAGTCTCTGATCATCTCCTGTATCATGTCTGCAGTCTCTGATCATCTCCTGTAGTATGTCTGCAGTCTCTGACCATCTCCTGTACTATGTCTGCAGTCTCTGACCATCTCCTGTACTATGTCTGCAGTCTCTGATCATCTCCTGTACTATGTCTGCAGTCTCTGACCATCTCCTGTATCATGTCTGCAGTCTCTGTCCATCTCCTGTACTATGTTTGCAGTCTCTGACCATCTCCTGTATTATGTCTGCAGTCTCTGGCCGTCTCCTGTATCATGTCTGCAGTCTCTGATCATCTCCTGTATCATGTGTGCAGTCTCTGATCATCTCCTGTACTATGTCTGCAGTCTCTGACCATCTCCTGTATCATGTCTGCAGTCTCTGACCATCTCCTGTATCATGTCTGCAGTCTCTGATCATCTCCTGTACTATATCTGCAGTCTCTGATCATCTCCTGTACCATGTCTGCAGTCTCTGATCATCTCCTGCGCTATGTCTGCAGTCTCTGACCATCTCCTGTACCATGTCTGCAGTCTCTGATCATCTCCTGTACTATGTCTGCAGTCTCTGATCATCTCCTGTACTATGTCTGCAGTCTCTGACCATCTCCTGTACTATGTCTGCAGTCTCTGACCATCTCCTGTAGTATGTCTGCAGTCTCTGACCATCTCCTGTATCATGTCTGCAGTCTCTGATCATCTCCTGTACTATGTCTGCAGTCTCTGACCATCTCCTGTACTATGTCTGCAGTCTCTGACCATCTCCTGTACTATGTCTGCAGTCTCTGACCATCTCCTGTAGTATGTCTGCAGTCTCTGACCATCTCCTGTATTATGTCTGCAGTCTCTGATCATCTCCTGTACTATGTCTGCAGTCTCTGATCATCTTCTGTACTATGTCCGCAGTCTCTGATCATCTCCTGTATCATGTCTGCAGTCTCTGATCATCTCCTGTACTATGTCTGCAGTCTCTGACCATCTCCTGTACTATGTCTGCAGTCTCTGACCATCTCCTGTAGTATGTCTGCAGTCTCTGACCATCTCCTGTACTATGTCTGCAGTCTCTGACCATCTCCTGTACTATGTTTGCAGTCTCTGACCATCTCCTGTATTATGTCTGCAGTCTCTGGCCGTCTCCTGTATCATGTCTGCAGTCTCTGATCATCTCCTGTATCATGTGTGCAGTCTCTGACCATCTCCTGTACTATGTCTGCAGTCTCTGACCATCTCCTGTATTATGTCTGCAGTCTCTGACCATCTCCTGTATCATGTCTGCAGTCTCTGATCATCTCCTGTACTATATCTGCAGTCTCTGATCATCTCCTGTACCATGTCTGCAGTCTCTGATCATCTCCTGCGCTATGTCTGCAGTCTCTGACCATCTCCTGTACCATGTCTGCAGTCTCTGATCATCTCCTGTACTATGTCTGCAGTCTCTGATCATCTCCTGTACTATGTCTGCAGTCTCTGACCATCTCCTGTACTATGTCTGCAGTCTCTGACCATCTCCTGTAGTATGTCTGCAGTCTCTGACCATCTCCTGTATCATGTCTGCAGTCTCTGATCATCTCCTGTACTATGTCTGCAGTCTCTGACCATCTCCTGTACTATGTCTGCAGTCTCTGACCATCTCCTGTATCATGTCTGCAGTCTATGTCCATCTCCTGTACTATGTCTGCAGTCTCTGACCATCTCCTGTATCATGTCTGCAGTCTCTGACCATCCCCTGTACTATGTCTGCAGTCTCTGACCATCTCCTGTACTATGTCTGCAGTCTCTGATCATCTCCTGTACTATGTCTGCAGTCTCTGATCATCTCCTGTATCATGTCTGCAGTCTCTGATCATCTCCTGTATCATGTCTGCAGTCTCTGATCATCTCCTGTATAATGTCTGCAGTCTCTGATCATCTCCTGTAGTATGTCTGCAGTCTCTGACCATCTCCTGTACTATGTCTGCAGTCTCTGACCATCTCCTGTACTATGTCTGCAGTCTCTGACCATCTCCTGTACTATGTCTGCAGTCTCTGACCATCTCCTGTATCATGTCTGCAGTCTCTGTCCATCTCCTGTACTATGTTTGCAGTCTCTGACCATCTCCTGTATTATGTCTGCAGTCTCTGGCCGTCTCCTGTATCATGTCTGCAGTCTCTGATCATCTCCTGTATCATGTGTGCAGTCTCTGACCATCTCCTGTACTATGTCTGCAGTCTCTGACCATCTCCTGTATTATGTCTGCAGTCTCTGACCATCTCCTGTATCATGTCTGCAGTCTCTGATCATCTCCTGTACTATATCTGCAGTCTCTGATCATCTCCTGTACCATGTCTGCAGTCTCTGATCATCTCCTGCGCTATGTCTGCAGTCTCTGATCATCTCCTGCGCTATGTCTGCAGTCTCTGACCATCTCCTGTATTATGTCTGCAGTCTCTGATCATCTCCTGTACTATGTCTGCAGTCTCTGATCATCTCCTGTACTATGTCTGCAGTCTCTGACCATCTCCTGTACTATGTCTGCAGTCTCTGACCATCTCCTGTACTATGTCTGCAGTCTCTGACCATCTCCTGTACTATGTCTGCAGTCTCTGACCATCTCCTGTACTATGTCTGCAGTCTCTGACCATCTCCTGTATCATGTCTGCAGTCTATGTCCATCTCCTGTACTATGTCTGCAGTCTCTGACCATCTCCTGTATCATGTCTGCAGTCTCTGACCATCCCCTGTACTATGTCTGCAGTCTCTGACCATCCCCTGTAATATGTCTGCAGTCTCTGACCATCTCCTGTATCATGTCTGCAGTCTCTGACCATCTCCTGTATCATGTCTGCAGTCTCTGATCATCTCCTGTATCATGTCTGCAGTCTCTGATCATCTCCTGTATCATGTCTGCAGTCTCTGATCATCTCCTGTATCATGTCTGCAGTCTCTGATCATCTCCTGTATTATGTCTGCAGTCTCTGATCATCTCCTGTATCATGTCTGCAGTCTCTGATCATCTCCTGTATCATGTCTGCAGTCTCTGATCATCTCCTGTATCATGTCTGCAGTCTCTGATCATCTCCTGTATCATGTCTGCAGTCTCTGATCATCTCCTGTATCATGTCTGCAGTCTCTGACCATCTCCGGTACTATGTCTGCAGTCTCTGACCATCTCCTGTATCATGTCTGCAGTCTCTGATCATCTCCTGTAGTATGTCTGCAGTCTCTGACCATCTCCTGTACTATGTTTGCAGTCTCTGACCATCTCCTGTATTATGTCTGCAGTCTCTGGCCGTCTCCTGTACTATGTCTGCAGTCTCTGACCATCTCCTGTACTATGTCTGCAGTCTCTGATCATCTCCTGTACTATGTCTGCAGTCTCTGATCATCTTCTGTACTATGTCTGCAGTCTCTGATCATCTCCTGTATCATGTCTGCAGTCTCTGACCATCTCCTGTACTATGTCTGCAGTCTCTGATCATCTTCTGTACTATGTCTGCAGTCTCTGATCATCTCCTGTACTATGTCTGCAGTCTCTGATCATCTCCTGTACTATGTCTGCAGTCTCTGATCATCTCCTGTACTATGTCTGCAGTCTCTGATCATCTCCTGTACTATGTCTGCAGTCTCTGATCATCTCCTGTACTATGTCTGCAGTCTCTGATCATCTCCTGTACTATGTCTGCAGTCTCTGACCATCTCCTGTACTATGTTTGCAGTCTCTGATCATCTCCTGTACTATGTCTGCAGTCTCTGACCATCTCCTGTACTATGTCTGCAGTCTCTGACCATCTCCTGTACTATGTCTGCAGTCTCTGATCATCTCCTGTACTATGTCTGCAGTCTCTGATCATCTCCTGTATCATGTCTGCAGTCTCTGATCATCTCCTGTATAATGTCTGCAGTCTCTGATCATCTCCTGTAGTATGTCTGCAGTCTCTGACCATCTCCTGTACTATGTCTGCAGTCTCTGACCATCTCCTGTACTATGTCTGCAGTCTCTGACCATCTCCTGTACTATGTCTGTAGTCTCTGACCATCTCCTGTATCATGTCTGCAGTCTCTGTCCATCTCCTGTACTATGTTTGCAGTCTCTGACCATCTCCTGTATTATGTCTGCAGTCTCTGGCCATCTCCTGTACTATGTCTGCAGTCTCTGATCATCTCCTGTATCATGTGTGCAGTCTCTGACCATCTCCTGTACTATGTCTGCAGTCTCTGACCATCTCCTGTATTATGTCTGCAGTCTCTGACCATCTCCTGTATCATGTCTGCAGTCTCTGATCATCTCCTGTACTATATCTGCAGTCTCTGATCATCTCCTGTACCATGTCTGCAGTCTCTGATCATCTCCTGCGCTATGTCTGCAGTCTCTGACCATCTCCTGTACCATGTCTGCAGTCTCTGATCATCTCCTGTACTATGTCTGCAGTCTCTGATCATCTCCTGTACTATGTCTGCAGTCTCTGACCATCTCCTGTACTATGTCTGCAGTCTCTGACCATCTCCTGTACTATGTCTGCAGTCTCTGACCATCTCCTGTATCATGTCTGCAGTCTCTGATCATCTCCTGTACTATGTCTGCAGTCTCTGATCATCTCCTGTACTATGTCTGCAGTCTCTGACCATCTCCTGTACTATGTCTGCAGTCTCTGACCATCTCCTGTAGTATGTCTGCAGTCTCTGACCATCTCCTGTATTATGTCTGCAGTCTCTGATCATCTCCTGTACTATGTCTGCAGTCTCTGATCATCTTCTGTACTATGTCCGCAGTCTCTGATCATCTCCTGTATCATGTCTGCAGTCTCTGATCATCTCCTGTACTATGTCTGCAGTCTCTGACCATCTCCTGTACTATGTCTGCAGTCTCTGACCATCTCCTGTAGTATGTCTGCAGTCTCTGACCATCTCCTGTACTATGTCTGCAGTCTCTGACCATCTCCTGTACTATGTCTGCAGTCTCTGACCATCTCCTGTACTATGTCTGTAGTCTCTGACCATCTCCTGTATCATGTCTGCAGTCTCTGTCCATCTCCTGTACTATGTTTGCAGTCTCTGACCATCTCCTGTATTATGTCTGCAGTCTCTGGCCGTCTCCTGTATCATGTCTGCAGTCTCTGACCATCTCCTGTATCATGTCTGCAGTCTCTGACCATCTCCTGTACTATGTCTGCAGTCTCTGACCATCTCCTGTATTATGTCTGCAGTCTCTGACCATCTCCTGTATCATGTCTGCAGTCTCTGATCATCTCCTGTACTATATCTGCAGTCTCTGATCATCTCCTGTACCATGTCTGCAGTCTCTGATCATCTCCTGTGCTATGTCTGCAGTCTCTGACCATCTCCTGTACCATGTCTGCAGTCTCTGATCATCTCCTGTACTATGTCTGCAGTCTCTGATCATCTCCTGTACTATGTCTGCAGTCTCTGACCATCTCCTGTACTATGTCTGCAGTCTCTGACCATCTCCTGTAGTATGTCTGCAGTCTCTGACCATCTCCTGTATCATGTCTGCAGTCTCTGATCATCTCCTGTACTATGTCTGCAGTCTCTGACCATCTCCTGTACTATGTCTGCAGTCTCTGACCATCTCCTGTACTATGTCTGCAGTCTCTGACCATCTCCTGTAGTATGTCTGCAGTCTCTGACCATCTCCTGTATTATGTCTGCAGTCTCTGATCATCTCCTGTACTATGTCTGCAGTCTCTGATCATCTTCTGTACTATGTCTGCAGTCTCTGATCATCTCCTGTATCATGTCTGCAGTCTCTGATCATCTCCTGTACTATGTCTGCAGTCTCTGACCATCTCCTGTACTATGTCTGCAGTCTCTGACCATCTCCTGTAGTATGTCTGCAGTCTCTGACCATCTCCTGTATCATGTCTGCAGTCTCTGATCATCTCCTGTACTATGTCTGCAGTCTCTGATCATCTCCTGTACTATGTCTTCAGTCTCTGACCATCTCCTGTACTATGTCTGCAGTCTCTGACCATCTCCTGTAGTATGTCTGCAGTCTCTGATCATCTCCTGTATTATGTCTGCAGTCTCTGATCATCTCCTGTACTATGTCTGCAGTCTCTGACCATCTCCTGTAGTATGTCTGCAGTCTCTGATCATCTCCTGTATTATGTCTGCAGTCTCTGATCATCTTCTGTACTATGTCCGCAGTCTCTGATCATCTCCTGTACTATGTCTGCAGTCTCTGATCATCTCCTGTACTATGTCCGCAGTCTCTGACCATCCCCTGTACTATGTCTGCAGTCTCTGACCATCTCCTGTATCATGTCTGCAGTCTCTGATCATCTCCTGTACTATGTCTGCAGTCTCTGATCATCTCCTGTACTATGTCCGCAGTCTCTGATCATCTCCTGTACTATGTCTGCAGTCTCTGATCATCTCCTGTATCATGTCTGCAGTCTCTGATCATCTCCTGTACTATGTCTGCAGTCTCTGACCATCTCCTGTACTATGTCTGCAGTCTCTGATCATCTCCTGTACTATGTCCGCAGTCTCTGATCATCTCCTGTATCATGTCTGCAGTCTCTGATCATCTCCTGTACTATGTCTGCAGTCTCTGATCATCTCCTGTACTATGTCTGCAGTCTCTGACCATCTCCTGTATCATGTCTGCAGTCTCTGACCATCTCCTGTATCATGTCTGCAGTCTCTGACCATCTCCTGTATCATGTCTTCAGTCTCTGACCATCTCCTGTACTATGTCTGCAGTCTCTGATCATCTCCTGTACTATGTCTGCAGTCTCTGACCATCTCCTGTACTATGTCTGCAGTCTCTGATCATCTCCTGTACTATGTCTGCAGTCTCTGACCATCTCCTGTACTATGTCTGCAGTCTCTGATCATCTCCTGTACTATGTCTGCAGTCTCTGACCATCTCCTGTATCATGTCTGCAGTCTCTGACCATCTCCTGTATCATGTCTGCAGTCTCTGATCATCTCCTGTATTATGTCTGCAGTCTCTGACCATCTCCTGTATCATGTCTGCAGTCTCTGACCATCTCCTGTATCATGTCTGCAGTCTCTGATCATCTCCTGTATTATGTCTGCAGTCTCTGACCATCTCCTGTATCATGTCTGCAGTCTCTGATCATCTCCTGTATTATGTCTGCAGTCTCTGATCATCTCCTGTACTATGTCTGCAGTCTCTGACCATCTCCTGTACCATGTCTGCAGTCTCTGATCATCTCCTGTATTATGTCTGCAGTCTCTGACCATCTCATGTACTATGTCTTCAGTCTCTGACCATCTCCGGTACTATGTCTGCAGTCTCTGATCATCTCCTGTACTGTGTCTGCAGTCTCTGATCATCTCCTGTACTATGTCTGCAGTCTCTGATCATCTCCTGTATTATGTCTGCAGTCTCTGACCATCTCCTGTACTATGTCTGCAGTCTCTGACCATCTCCTGTATTATGTCTGCAGTCTCTGATCATCTCCTGTACTATGTCTGCAGTCTCTGATCATCTCCTGTATCATGTCTGCAGTCTCTGATCATCTCATGTACTATGTCTGCAGTCTCTGACCATCTCCTGTAGTATGTCTGCAGTCTCTGACCATCTCCTGTACTATGTCTGCAGTCTCTGATCATCTCCTGTGTCCTCTGCATACATCTGCAGTGGGGCTGTTCCCCCACTCAGGGGTGGACTGGGCCAGGGGACAGAGATGCATTTTCCCCCTGGGCTGCTCTGATATGCTCTGCAAAGGCTGCCTTGTCGCCAGCTCAGGATCGCACATGCGCAGTTTTTGAGCTGCCCGAGTGTGGCATCTATACGATGTCTTCTCTGTCTCACAGAGCCCAGCCCCTCCCACCCTCCTCCACACAATTGGTTGGCAGAGGCTGCTCTCTCTTTCCCCGCCCACACTCTGGCCAGCCTCTGTAAAGAGGATGTGTGGCCGGGAAGTTCAATCTGAGCAGTCGGCTCGAATGCAGTGAGTCTCCTGGGACCGTCCAAGTAAGTGAGCTTCTCCACCCTCCCCCTCTCTGCAGATAAAACTTTTTTCTTTTTTTCTAGCAGCCTGTGACAGACACTACCTAGGTGTTATGATGTGGGCACACACTGGTATCCTGCAGTTTGTCTTCCTGCATGTTGCCCCTATTCCCATTTTTACTGTCTGTTGTGAAAGTGCGCAAAACGTCCTGCATGCTGCATCTTTGGTGCAATTCCTGAAAATGCAGCAAAAATGTGCAACCTGAAAGAAGTCTGAGGGACTATGGCTGTGGAAAGCTGGCAGTACACCAGTGTGAGCCCAAAGACTTGTAGCAGGCACTGCCACTCCACTGAAAAGTGACAGGCAGAGGAGGTGATATCACATCTCATCCCTGCCTGATTTAACCCCCTAAATGCCAATCCCTCCAAGTAATGGCACGGCTCACTTTGAACTCCGCCTTGTTTCCATTACTCTCAGTAGGTATTAGATGCGCTCTCACCTTATTGTTTGCACATCTAATACCTAAAGAGTTCTAAAAATAAGGTGGAGTTCAAAGTGAATTTCTACACCTAAGTGGAGCCCCCTCTCAGAAGATTTGAGGATATTATTAACCTCCCTGGCGGTATGATTATTTCCGATTTTTGGTGCTGAAAGCGGTACCCTTATTTGCAAGGAAATTTGGCGTTTTATACTGTAGGTCTGTAATTCTTAGGAATAACTCACTTAAATCTGACCAAACAAGAGTCTAGTAGGCATCCCGGGTATGACATTTTTTCTTTAAAAACAAAATGATAAATTATAATATAATACATAATTATAACAAATAATAATATAATTATAATAAAAATTATTCAATAATGTAATCAACTCAAAATCACAGAAATTTGCTCAGTTGCAGAATTGTCGCTGTCATTACTTTTATTTTTTGTATGACGAATTTCCCCACAAATCGCTATCGCACAATTCTGCAAGTGATTATAATTTATTATCGCTGTTTTCTAGCTGATCTAAAACTATTTTTGACATAAAGGGACACTTTTGGTTGCTATGGACAATCTACAGTTTGCAGGCAGAAAGAATAGTTTTTATTATATAAAAGTACATGTAGGGCACTGGGCAGACCACTAGGGACAAGGGGGGGGGGGGTGTATTTTTTATATACAGTACTGTAATCTATAAGATTACAGTATACTGTATGTATTGTGTTTGTTTACTTTTTTGAATTTGGCGCCGTTCTCCGCCCCCGTGCGTCGTAACGTCTCAGGGAACGGAGATAGGCGGCACAGGAGGACGCTGTGTGAATCGAGCGAGGTCCCACTCGCTCACACAGCGCGGTGGCATCGCAGGATCCAGGGACAAGGTAAGTAAACACTGCCTGTGGATTCTGTGAGGCGAGCCCGAGTCAGACTCGGGAACACCGCTCAGAAGGTTAAACCCAGAGACTGGATGACTTAGGCCACCATAGACAGATTGAAACTCTGCTGGTTCAGCAGAATTTCGATCTATCTATGTGCAGAATGCGGTTGTACAGAATTCAATCTATCAATTGACTTCAGTACAGCCAGCGTGTCTTTTTTTTTTTTTTTTTTTGGCAATCACTGCTGGCTGCTATAGCTGCCAGCAGTGATCATTGTATTCTGATGGCTGGAAAACTTTCAACCCCACAGAGAGTGACCCCTTTGCACTGCCCCCACAGAGAGTGACCCCTTTGCACTGCCCCCACAGAGAGTGACCCCTTTGCACTGCCCCCACAGAGAGTGACCCCTTTGCACTGCCCCCACAGAGAGTGACCCCTTTGCACTGCCCCCACAGAGAGTGACCCCTTTGCACTGCCCCCACGGAGAGTGACTCCTTTGCACTGCCCCCACAGAGAGTGACCCCTTTGCACTGCCCCCACAGAGAGTGACCCCTTTGCACTGCCCCCACAGAGAGTGACCCCTTTGCACTGCCCCCACAGAGAGTGACCCCTTTGCACTGCCCCCACAGAGAGTGACCCCTTTGCACTGCCCCCACAGAGAGTGACTCCTTTGCACTGCCCCCACAGAGAGTGACCCCTTTGCACTGCCCCCACAGAGAGTGACCCCTTTGCACTGCCCCCACAGAGAGTGACCCCTTTGCACTGCCCCCACAGAGAGTGACCGCTTTGCACTGCCCCCACAGAGAGTGACCCCTTTGCACTGCCCCCACAGAGAGTGACCCCTTTGCACTGCCCCCACAGAGAGTGACTCCTTCGCACTGCCCCCACAGAGAGTGACTCCTTCGCACTGCCCCCACAGAGAGTGACTCCTTCGCACTGCCCCCACAGAGAGTGACCCCTTTGCACTGCCCCCACAGAGAGTGACCCCTTTGCACTGCCCCCACAGAGAGGGACTCCTTTGCACTGCCCCCACAGAGAGTGACCCCTTTGCACTGTCCCCACAGAGAGTGACCCCTTTGCACTGCCCCCACAGAGAGTGACTCCTTTGCACTGCCCCCACAGAGAGTGACCCCTTTGCATTGCCCCCACAGAGAGTGACCCCTTTGCACTGCCCCCACAGAGAGTGACCCCTTTGCACTGCCCCCACAGAGAGTGACCCCTTTGCACTGCCCCCACAGAGAGTGACCCCTTTGCACTGCCCCCACAGAGAGTGACCCCTTCACACTGTCCCCACAGAGAGTGACCCCTTTGCACTGTCCCCACAGAGAGTGACCCCTTTGCACTGCCCCCACAGAGAGTGACTCCTTTGCACTGCCCCCACAGAGAGTGACCCCTTTGCATTGCCCCCACAGAGAGTGACCCCTTTGCACTGCCCCCACAGAGAGTGACTCCTTTGCACTGCCCCCACAGAGAGTGACCCCTTTGCACTGCCCCCACAGAGAGTGACCCCTTTGCACTGCCCCCACAGAGAGTGACCCCTTCACACTGTCCCCACAGAGTGACCCCTTCGCACTGCCCCCACAGAGAGTGACTCTTTTGCATTGCCCCCACAGAGAGTGACCCCTTTGCACTGCCCCCACAGAGAGTGACCCCTTTGCACTGCCCCCACAGAGAGTGACCCCTTTGCATTGCCCCCACAGAGAGTGACCCCTTTGCACTGCCCCCACAGAGAGTGACCCCTTTGCACTGCCCCCACAGAGAGTGACCCCTTTGCACTGCCCCCACAGAGAGTGACCCCTTTGCATTGCCCCCACAGAGAGTGACCCCTTTGCACTGCCCCCACAGAGAGTGACCCCTTTGCACTGCCCCCACAGAGAGTGACCCCTTTGCACTGCCCCCACAGAGAGTGACCCCTTCACACTGTCCCCACAGAGTGACCCCTTCGCACTGCCCCCACAGAGAGTGACTCTTTTGCATTGCCCCCACAGAGAGTGACCCCTTTGCACTGCCCCCACAGAGAGTGACCCCTTTGCACTGCCCCCACAGAGAGTGACCCCTTTGCATTGCCCCCACAGAGAGTGACCCCTTTGCACTGCCCCCACAGAGAGTGACCCCTTTGCACTGCCCCCACAGAGAGTGACTCCTTTGCACTGCCCCCACAGAGAGTGACCCCTTCACACTGCCCCCACAGAGAGTGACCCCTTTGCACTGCCCCCACAGAGAGTGACCCCTTTGCACTGCCCCCACAGAGAGTGACCCCTTTGCATTGCCCCCACAGAGAGTGACCCCTTTGCACTGCCCCCACAGAGAGTGACCCCTTTGCACTGCCCCCACAGAGAGTGACCCCTTTGCACTGCCCCCACAGAGAGTGACCCCTTTGCACTGCCCCCACAGAGAGTGACTGCTTTGCACTGTTGGCAATGTGGAGCAGTCTCATTCTCTGTGCAGGAAGTGTCAAGCAGTCCCTCTCTTTCGGGGACAATTTGAAGCAGTCTCCCCCTCTCTCTCTCTCTGGAGGAATGTGGTGTAGATGGATGGTGAGCCAATTCGGTGGTTCAATGAGCCACTTGACAGGACTTGCCCCCCAGGCCTAAGGCTGCCAGCCCTCCCCTGCCCCCACTGCATAGGTTAACTGCTTGTTTTGTCGAGGAGCCCACCAAATCTTTTTATCCTCCAGGAAAGCAGCGATCCCCCATATCCAGCCATAGACTGTTCCTGCTGTTCTTATGTCCGGAGCCAGTCTATTGGTGTGATGACGTCAGGAACAGTCCATTCACAAGACCGCTAGCATACATGTCGGGGGGAGGGGGGCAGGAAAACTCATTCTCCTCACCCCTAGACAAAAGCAAACCATTTGCTTTTGGGTGATTTTCCAGTCCCAGACCTTTTCTCGCACTTTTTGTTCACATGTAACAATCCAATATTTTTTGCTAGAAAATTACTTAGAACCCCCAAACATTATATCTATTTTTTCAATACCGGGCACTTTCCTGCCCAGGACAGCTTTCAGCGCTGTCGCACTTTGAATGACAATTGTGTGGCATAAATTTTACTATCCCTAGGCGATGCTTTAAAATCCTCAGTAAAAGTCTCAGATCTATAAACCCAGAAAGAGCGAGAGCAATAATTCTAGCCCTAGACCTCCTCTGTAACTCTAAACTGGTAACAGTTAACATTTGTGGAGATTTTTAGTACCGTAGTTTGTTGCCATTGCACAGGCGTGTGCAATGTTAATGCATGACATGTTGGGGTGTCAATTTATTCAGCGTAACATCATCTTTCACATATACAAAAAAATTGGGCTAACACATTTTTTTTATTTTGCATTTAAAAGACCACTGTGCAAATATAGTGTGACATAAAATATAGCAAAAACCGCCTAGGGTCTCTGCTAAAACAGATATATAATGTTTGGAGGTTCCAAGTAATTTTCTAGCAAAAAAAAATACTGGGCCAGATCCACAAAAACCTGGCGTAACTTAAAAAATCCCATTTAAGTTACACTGCCTTAAAATTTCTACCTAAGTGCCCGATCCACAAAGCACTTATCTAGAAATTTCAGGCCGTGTAACTAAAATTCCGCCGGCGCAAGGCGTTCCTATTCAAATGGGGCGAGTCCCATTTAAATGAGGCGCGCACCCGCGCCAGGCGGTACTGCGCATGTGCGAAGTTACGTTACGCCGAGTTTTGTGGATCGCGCCGGCTTAAAAAAGTTGCGTCGGGAAAAAAAATAAAAAATTGACAGCGTCGCTCGGCATGCATTCCTGAGGGAGAACTCCATGCCAATTTTCAAAGAAAAAACCGGCATGGGTTCACCCCCCAGGAGCATACCAGGCCCTTGGGTCTGGTATGGGTTGTAAGGAGACCCCCCTACGCCGAAAAATCGACGTAGGGGGTCCCCCTAAAATCCATACCAGACCCGTATCCAAAGCACGCTACCCGGCCGGTCAGGAAAGGGAGTGGGGACGAGCGAGCGCCCCCCCCCCCTCCTGAGCCGTGCCAGGCCGCATGCCCTCAACATGGGGGGGTTGGGTGCTCTGGGGCAGGGGGGCGCACTGCGGGCCCCCCCACCCCAGAGCACCCTGTCCCCATGTTGATGAGGACAGGACCTCTTCCCGACAACCCTTGCCGTTGGTTGTCGGGGTCTGCGGGCGGGGGCTTATCGGAATCTGGGAGTCCCCTCAAATAAGGGGGCCCCCAGATACCGGCCCCCCACCCTAAGTGAATGGATATGGGGTACATCGTACCCCTAGCCATTCACCTGGAGGCAAAAAGTAAAAGTTAGTAAACACACAACACAAGGGTTTTTAAAATAATTTATTATTCTGCTCCGGAGGCCCCCCTGTCTTCTTTATTAGCTCTATTACCAGGGGGGGCTTCTTCTTCCACTCTCCGGGGGTCTTCTTCCACTCTCCGGGGGGGGGGTTTCTTCTTCCGCTCTCCGGGGGGGCTTCTTCCGCTCTCCGGGGGGGGCTTCTCCGCTCTCCGGGGGTCTTCTTCTATCTTCGCCGCTCTCCGCTGTTGACTCGGCGAACCCCGGTTCTTCTGCAGCTGTCCGGTGCCTTCTTCTTCAGCGCTGGCTGCCTGCTATCTGTGTGTGTTAGCTCAATTACGAGCAGGCAGCCATCGCGGTCTTCTGTGACGTCAGGGTCTTCTCTTCCTTTCTTCCGATGTTGCCTCGTCGCCTGTTGTCGCTGTAATGATGGAAGCGCGCCTTGCATCCCATTTATATAGGCATCACCGTCCCATCATGCTCCGGCAGGTACCCACGTGGTGGGTGCACGTGGGTAGGCACCCACCACGTGGGTACCTACCGGAGCATGATGGGACGGTGATGCCTATATAAATGTGATGCAAGGCGCGCTTCCATCATTACAGCGACAAGAGGCGACGAGGCAACATCGGAAGAGGGGAGAAGAACAGAAGAGAAGACCCTGACGTCACAGAAGACCGCGCCGGCTGCCTGTTACTAATTGAGCTAACACACAAAGATAGCAGGCAGCCAGCGCTGAAGAAGAAGGCACCGGACATCTCCAGAAGAACCGGGGTTCGCCGAGTCAACAGCGGAAGAGGGGAGAAGATGGAAGAAGACCCCCGGAGAGCGGAGAAGCCCCCCCCCGGAGAGCGGAAGAAGAAACCCCCCCCGGAGAGCGGAGAAGACCCCCGGAGAGTGGAAGAAGAAGCCCCCCCCTGCTAATAGAGCTAATAAAGAAGACAGGGGGGGCCTCCGGAGCAGAATAATAAATTATTTTAAAAAGCCTTGTGTTGTGTGTTTACTAACTTTTACTTTTTGCCTCCAGGTGAATGGGTAGGGGTACGATGTACCCCATATCCATTCACTTAGGGTGGGGGACCGGTATCTGGGGGCCCCCTTATTTGAGGGGACTCCCAGATTCCGATAAGCCCCCGCCCGCAGACCCCGACAACCAACGGCAAGGGTTGTCGGGAAGAGGTCCTGTCCTCATCAACATGGGGACAGGGTGCTCTGGGGTGGGGGGGCCCACAGTGCCCCCCCCTGCCCCAGAGCACCCAACCCCCCCATGTTGAGGGCATGCGGCCTGGCACGGCTCAGGAGGGGGGGGCGCTCGCTCGTCCCCACTCCTTTCCTGACCGGCCGGGTAGCGTGCTTTGGATACGGGTCTGGTATGGATTGTAGGGGGACCCCCTACGTCGATTTTTCGGCGTAGGGGGGGTCTCCTTACAACCCATGCCAGACCTAAGGGCCTGGTGTGCTCCTGGGGGGGAACCCATGCCGGTTTTGTTTTTACAAATTGCCGTGGAGTTCTCCCTCAGGAATGCATACCAAATGCCGTCGCTGGAATGGGCTTTTACATGGTGTTACTAGTTTACACTTTGTAACACCAGCCCTAGTTTTACACTTGCAAACTAAAACTTACGGCGAAAAACGAAGCTGAAAAGCTTTGTGGATCGCCTTAAGTGCTAATTTGCATACTAGAAGCGGCATTTCGACTCGAAATGCCCCCAGCGGCGGATGCGGTACTGCATCCTAAGATTCGGCAGTGTAATTCAATTACACATGCCGGATCTTCTGCCTAACTTTGGAAAACTGCTTCTGTGGATCAGTTCCAAAGTTAGGACAAGGGATACGATGGAGTAACAGCAGTTACTCCGTCGTATCTCTTTTGTGGATCTGGCCCACTGATTTTAACTTATAAGCAACAAGTGTCAGAAAAAGGCTTGGTCCTTAACCACTTCCCGCCCGGTCAATAGTCAATTGACGTCCAGGAAGTGGTTGTGAAATCCTGACTGGACGTCTATTGACGTCCTGCAGGATTTCATGCCGGAGCGCCCGTGGGGGCGCGCAGCGCGGCGATCGGTGGTGCAGGGTGTAAGTCTGACACCCTGCACCTCTGATCTCGGTAAAGAGCCTCCGGTGGAGACTCTTTACCATGTGATCAGCTGTGTCCAACCACGGCTGATCACGATGTAAACAGGAAGAGCCATTGATCGGCTCTTCCTCACTCGCATCTGACAGACGCGAGTAGAGCAGAGCCAATCGGCGGCTCTCCTGACAGGGGGGGTTCGCGCTGATTGTTTATCAGCGCAGCCCCCCCCCTTGGATGCCAACACTGGACCACCAGGGAGTGCCCTCCCGGTGCTCAATAGGACAAAAAAAAACACCAATAAAAAAAAAATTAACACAATCGATGCCAATCACAAATGGACACTGACTGGCACCATGGGCACTGGCTGAAATGATGCCCAGCAATGCCATCAGTGCCACCCCTCAGTGTCCATCAGTGCCACCCAGTGTCCATAAGTGCCACCTCTTAGTGCCCATCTATGCCCAGTGCCCACCTATCAGTGCCCATCAGTGCCACTCATAAGTGCCGCCCATCAGTGCTGCCTATGAGTGCCCATCAGTGCCGCCTATGAATGCCCATCAGTGCAGCATACCAGTGCCACCCATCAGTGCCACCTCATCGGTGCCCATCGGGGCCAGCTCATCGGTGCCCATCAGTGTTGCCATATAAGTGCCCATAATTCAAGAAGAAAACTTTTACTAAAAAAATTAACAGAAAAAAATAAATATATATTTTTTGAAAATGTAGGTCTTTTTTTAGTTGTTGCGCAAAAAAAAAAAATCGCAGAGGTGATCAAATACGACCAAAAGAAAGCTCTATTTATTTTTTGTTTACAAAAGTTTTATTGTATAGTTTAAGATGAATATAAACATAGACAATATGTATGAAATCGTCTCAAGAGGTACAAAGAATAAACATAACAAGTAACATGGTATGCAAATCTTACACGAGGTACAGCAATTTGGTGAGTCCATTGATGAGGTAATAATGAATAAAAAAAAAGAGAGAAATTAATATTTTGGTCATCGAGTAACTTGTGGGTGAGATTGAGATTATTGTGTAATAGACCAGTACGACCATTTATCATCAAATATATACAGGGTATCATTTAGTGTGTGGTAGATCTTATCAGAGAGTTTTAGTAATTCCATCCTATCTAGAACCTGTGACCATTGTAGGGTATCTGTCCTCCAGTTGAGAGCTATCATCCATTGGATGGAGCTACAGAGAGAGTGAAACAATCTGCTACATGGGGGAGGAACATCAGGGATACTAAAATACAATAGGCATATTTGGGGGGTGAGATTAAGTTTATGTTTTGAGGATCTTTCAAATCTATGTAGTGCGGCTTTCCAGATTGGAGTTAGGTGGGGACAGCTCCAGAAAATATGCAATAATGTGCCCTCTACCGGGCAACCCCTAAAACAGTTAGGGGAGACTGAGGGATAATACTTATGAATTTGGGAGGGGGTTAGATACCATCTGCAAAATAGTTTTAACGGGGTCTCTCTAAAGGAGGCCGCCCTGTTACTTTTCCGGAGGTTTTCAGACATAGATTTCCAGGTATCAGGAGTGAAGTTCGACCCTATATCAGCTTCCCAATGCAACATTGGTTGTGATTTATCAGGAGTGGAAATGTCATTGAGGTATTGATAGATTCTTGAGATCATCCCTTTGTCTCTAGAAGTGGAGAGGCAAATTCTCTCAAATAGTGTGTTCGTAGGTTGGGTGGAGAGGGAGAAGTGGGAGGAAAAGAATTCTTTTATCCTAAGATACCTTTCATGTTCGGCAAGGGGGAATCCATCTACTCTTTGGAGAGCCTCGAAGGACTTGAATTGCCATTTGTGTTGAAGTGATCCTAGTGTGGTCTTATTGGTGTTCATCCAGCATGAAAATGAGGTTCTATTGTCAAATGCTGAGACTAATCTGGGATCTCCAAGGAAGGATGTGAGTGGCGAGATGGGGGAGGATAACCCGAATGTGTCCTTAATTTTAAGCCATAATTGAAGCATGTGTGCTACTATCAAATTATATTTGCGGAGTTTACTGTATAGGACTAGGTCAGACCACAATATCCCCTGGAGATGAAAAGGGAGGATGGAGGATGTTTCAAATTTAATCCAGGGGATATCCTGAGAGGGGGAGAACCACTGTGATATTTGTGAGAGTCTGGCAGCCAGAAAATACTTCCATAGATTAGGGAGGCCTAGCCCACCATTGGAGAGGGTTCTATGTAATAGAGCGTAGCTATATCTGGGTTTTTTGTTGGAGAATATGAATTTATTAATAAGCCTTTGGATGGATTCTAATTTGGATTTGGGGATATTGATAGGAAGGGTACGGAAATAGTATAACATTTTGGGTATAATGCTCATTTTAATAGCACAAATTCTTCCAAGGAAAGAAATGTTGTAAGTAGACCAGGTGTCGAGGAGGGAACTAATATGGTTAAAGAGGGGAATGTAATTAAGTTTGAATAAATCATTATGATTAGGGGTAATATTGACCCCTAAGTATTTCACAGAGCGTGAGTTCCAAGAAAAAGGGAAGTTGGCTTGAAGTAGGGTAAGGGTGTTTTGTGGGATGTTAATGGGCAAGGCTGAACATTTATTTAAATTTATTTTGAGTCCTGAAATGTCATGAAACATGTTTAGTTCCCTCAGGAGGACCGGGATAGAGATATGGGGGTCTGTAATATATAATAATGCATCGTCAGCATAGAGGCTAATTTTGTATTCCAAGTGATCTTTAGAGTATCCCCTAATATCGGGATTAGCTCTTATGGCTTGTGCTAGGGGTTCCATGGCCAGAGCAAAAAGGAGTGGGGATAGGGGGCAGCCCTGCCTGGTGCCTCTACCAAGAGGAAAGAAATCCGAATTATAACCCGGGATCCTAATGCGGGTTTGTGGGGCATGGTATAGAGCGTTAAAGCCTTGTAGGAATTGGCCTGAGATTCCAAATCTAGGCAGGAGACTGTTCAAGTATGTCCAACTGACACTATCAAAGGCCTTATGTATGTCTAGGCTGAGTAGGCATGTTTGGCGCGAGTGTAAGTTGGCATCCTGTATAATGTTGGTCACTAATCTAATGTTGTCGGTTATCTGTCTATGGGGGATGAAGCCTGATTGATCAATATGTATGAGTGGGGAAATCACCTTAGCGAGTCTATCCGCAAGAATCCGTCCAAATAATTTAAGGTCATTGTTTAATACTGATATTGGTCTGAAATTTTGTGGGAGAGTATGGTCTTTGTCTGGTTTGGGAATGAGAGATAAATTTGCCAAAAGCATCTCGTTAGGAAAGTTGTTTCCTTCTAGAATGTGGTTAAACAACCTCACAAGATTGGGGGCTAGGAGTGGGGCAAACTTTTTGTAATATGAGGATGTAAATCCATCAGGGCCAGGGGCCGTAGAGGTCTTAAGGGTTTTGATGATATGTGTTATTTCTTCGACTGTGCAAGGGGAGTTGAGGGAGTCAGTTTGTTGTTGTGTTAAGGAGGGGATAGAGAGAGATTCCAACCACAATTTGGACGCATCTCCCGGGGCCCCACCAGGGCCTGCCATGAGCTCTCTGTAGAAGGAACTAAACATTTCAAGAACCTTTTGTGGGTGGGTGACCAAGTCTCCCTTACTGTTCCTTAATTTATAGATATGTGTGGGTTTACAGTCCTGATTTAGTTTCCTGGCAAACATCGCCGAGGTAGTGTTGCTGTAAAGCATGAACTTGGCCCTGGAGAATCTAAGGGATTTCTCTGCATTAGTTGATAATATCAGGTCAAGGGCCTGCCTTTTTTCCTGTATCTGTTGGGTAATAAGGGGTGTGGCAGAGTGTTGTAGTTTGTTGTATAGATGGTGTAGGTCTCTAGTGAGTCTCTTAATGTCCGCTTGTCTTTCTTTGTTTTTGATGGAAGCTATATTAATTATATGGCCTCTTAGGACCGCTTTATGGGCAACCGATTTTGAGGTAGGCGCAGTTTCGTCGTTTATGTTTTCAGTGAAATAATTGTCAATATGGTTGGAGATAGTCGCAATGAATGTAGGGTCAGTGAGTAAAGAGTCATTAAGACGCCAGTTAAAGGTGGAGGGGGCAAGGCCGATATAAGAGGTGTCAAAAGAGGTGATACCGTGGTCTGACCACGAGCAGGGGTGGATTTGTGCTTGTGTGGAGTTTGCCATGAGGGTTGGGGTGCAGTATATATAGTCAAGCCTAGCGTAGCAATCGTGTGGATGCGAGTAATGTGTATATGCTTTCACTCCTGTGTTGTGGGCCCTCCAAGAGTCAATTAGCTGCATCCTATTAATAAGTCGACTGATTGTCTTACTGAATGATTTGGTGTGGGGGGAGATCTTGCTCCTATCTAGAACTGGGTGAGCAGCAAGATTGAAATCCCCTCCAATCACCAGATGTGGGGAGTGATATTTGTCTATGGAGTCGAAGAATTTTGTGAAAAAGGATGTATGGGTGTCATTTGGGGCATATACAGATGCAATTGTGATATCTCTGTTATTTATTTTCCCTTTAAAGCGGGATTCCACCCGCAATTATTTTTTTTTTTAAAGTCAGCAGCTACTAACAGTGTAGCTGCTGACATTTACTAAGGACACTTACCTTGTCCTACGTGCCCGCGCTGATGGCCCCCCCGATGCCGATCCCACGATCGATGCAGGTCCCGCGCCGCCATTCACACTAGGGGAAACAGGCAGTGAAGCCTTACGGCTTCACTGCCCATTTCCTACTACGCCTGTGTGAGTCTCATGCCGGCTTGTGAATGGGCGGCTGCTCTCTGAGAACACACACAGTTCCCAGAAAGCAGCGCGCCCCATTCACTAGAAGAAGAAGAAGAAGAAAACATTCCGCGGTGCCGAAGAGGCAGATTACGGACTTCCGCATAGCAACAGGTATTTCGGGTGAGTATAAATTTTTTTTTTTTTTCACTTTTATTTTATTTTTTTAGTACTTTTGGCCAAATGTTGTTTTCCTGGGTGGAACTCCGCTTTAAGGATGATGTATCTACTATCGGGATCTTTAAAAGTATGGTGGATGTCAAAGATTATTGAGTTGCGAATAAATATCGCCACTCCTCTGGTTTTATTTGTGAAGGTGGTGAAGTAGGCCTGGTTGTAAGATCTGTGAAAATATTTAGGATCGGCTGAGGTGGCGAAATGTGTTTCTTGGAGCAGTATTATATCTGCCCCTAGTTTTTTATATTGTTGGAATTCTTTTTTGCGTTTATTAGGGGAATTAAAGCCATTTGTGTTGTGAGATATTATTTTAAGGCCCATATTGTGTCTTTCCTAGAACTATCGACTGAGTAACGTACAAAACTATTCCTATTGTGTGGTTATAATGATAGAATGGCGCCCTTCTGTGTCCAGAGACAAAACCGCATATAAGTATAAGGAGGGGTGTAAAAATGATTCCCTCCATGTGTGAGGGAGGTCTGGTGATTCTACCACAAATCAAGCAATATGGACACAAAGCTGTAGGAGCATACATACCATTAGGAACCAATGAGATTGCATATTTATAATCAAAAATTGTAACTAAAGGCCCAAAAAGCCTTGGAAAGGTAAACTCTGCTGGTGCCTACTGGCATCAGTGGGACAGGGGAAAGTCTGTCAAAATGAACCTGTAAAGAACACAATAAAGTGTGGAGGACCAAAAAGGGGTCCATTTCCTGCAGTAGACTCGGGTGCTGTAGCGTCTGACGCGCAGCAGTCGAGTCTCTGAGCAGGAGTGGGGTCAATCCAGCAACGGCAGATGCCCCCGGTCATTGGAACAAAAAAATGCAGGAAAAATAAACATATTATAATACATTTAGTTAGCTTGGTGCATGGAGTTAGTATGCATAATCATAAATATATGACCTGTTAAGAAGGAAGTATAGATATGCCTCTAAGTTATAGATTATTACATGTTCTCCTCTGAATCAGCTATATCTTGTGAGAGCAATAGGAGATTTGTCTAAACGTGTCAAGTTATAGATTGAAACAATCCAACAGGTAGGTGGTGGTTGGTGGGGTTGTCACATCTCACTTGGTGGGTGAGCATGTATGGCTATTGGGTTATCAGACACTCTACCCAATTGAGGGTATCAAGACAGGGTGGGATAGATACGTGACCCAGGGTAGGTCGTTAAAACCTAGAGAGCTGGAGAGGGGTGGGGGGGGGGGAGGTCTGTGACATAAACCTTGGACAAAAACCTTTATCACATTACACAAAGAAAAAAAAATCTTTCCTTCACAGCTACTCATCATAACCATATGACCTGTGGAAGGAAGGTATATAATTAGAGCTGTCTAAGGGCTGTAAGTCACCATACATATTCTCCAAGATAGTTACAAGTCTTGTATATACCAGAAGAACAACTGGGCATATTAGACAACATTGTGGTATGTTCTGGAGCAGGGGGGGGAGGGGGGGATCTGTGAGGCAAGGCAAGGACAGAGATGTCTGTCCCATTTCCCAGGGTGGATTCGCTCCTCAAGGGCTTCCAAAAAAAGAAAAAAAAAGGGAAAAGAAAAGAAAACATATCATATTCTTCCAAAAGAAAGATAGTATATAGGATAAGGAGGGGGAGGGGAAGAAAAGAGAAAAAAAAAAACAAAAAAAAACAAAAGTAAAAATTTAGGGGACACAGGAGGGAGAGGAAACAGTCACATCGCAGTCAGTGCAATTCTGTACAATTCTCATGTAGCTGGAATTATCAGTTATGTTGATTTTGAAAGTAATTGATCAGTTTCCTTTGGTCCCTCTGGTTGCACCTGTTAGGGGGATGGACCAGATAGGTGAGGGTCTTGGAGTGGATGGAGGGTGGGCGTGAGGGTCTTGTGTCAGCAGGCCCAATTTTATCAGAAGCTCCTTGCCTTCAATCACATTAAAAACAGTGTAAGTGGATCCATTGTGGGGTACTGTGAGCTTAAATGGGAATCCCCAGCGATATCTTATTCTGGCTGATTGTAGAACAGAGGTGACCTCCTTCATCCGACGTCTTCTATCTAGCGTGGCAGGGGAGATATCTGGGTATATCTGGATTCTTTTCCCCTCATGTGAAATATTGGGAGTGTTTCTAGATGCTCTCATGATGTCCTCTTTAACCAAGAAGTCCTTCATGCACATGATAATGTCCCTGGGGGGGTTATCAGCTGTGGGTTTTGGACGAAGGGCTCTGTGAATCCTGTCACATGCAAAAGCAGTTAATGGCTTGTCTGGGAGGAGACCATGAAAGATCTTGGATACAGCAGGCATTAGCTCTGTGACAGTCTCAGGGACCCCACGCAGCCGGATATTTTGGCGACGATTTCTGTTGTCCAAATCTTTAACCTGTGCCTGCATAAAGGCAAAATTATCTGCCAAATTCTCATAATCTTTTCTCAGGTCGTTATGAGCCAGTGAAAGCTCGTCATGTTTAGTCTCCAAGAGATCTGTGCGTGTGCCTATGGTGGCTATCTCATGTGAGAGGGCTGTTGTAGATTTGTGCACCTCTCTCTCTATTTTCTCCACAAGCTTGATATATATGGAGGTGAGACTCTCATCCAGGTCTGCCTTTGATAGAGGGGAGTTGTACTCACGATTCTCCTGGGTGCTGGGCTGTAGTGAGGCCTGCTCTCCCCCTCCCCACGTGAGGCCGCCGGCGCCATCTTGGGATGCCTTGCTGCTCCTCTGCTCCATGTCCAGGAGAAAGTTAGTGAGGCAGTGCTGGGGTCTTTTAAACCGGTTCTTCCTCGCTGATGGCATGCACCCTTTGTTCCCACGGGGGTGCTTGGTATTTTCGCCGCGATCTGTGCTGTATAGCCCCGGGGAAATGAGCCAAGAGGACCGGGTGTGACGGAGCTGAGCTCAGGCGGGTCCTGTCAGCATCGCGCCGCGCATGCGCCCCCAGAAAGCTCTATTTATGAGAACCAAATGATAAAAATCTCATTTGGGTACAGTGTAGCACGACCGCGCAATTGTCACTCAAAGTGCGACAGTGCTGAAAGCTGAAAATTGGCTTGGGCAGGAAGGTGCGTAAGTGCCCCCTGGTATGGAAGTGGTTAAAGTGGAGTTCCACCCATAAATATAACATTACATCAGTAGTTTTAAAAAAATGTCATTAGTCCTTTACGAATTTTTTTTTTTTTTTAGATGCCTTCAAAGTGTTGTTGCTAGGCAGAATAGTTAATCTTCCCACTTCCTGCACCTAGGTGCTTAATGCTTCCTAACCTACACCGCACAGACTCCTGGGAATGTAGTGGGTGTAACTTTCCAGGAGTCTGTGATTCTCTGTGACTTGGACAGCACAGGTGCTGAAACCTGATCTGACACTGCCTGTGCAGCACTGAGCATGTGCGAGATTTGCAAGGCTGAAATCCAGGAAGTCATACAGTCTGGCTTCATGATGCCCACACTTAAGATGGCCCCAGTCAATTTCTATTTTATAAAGTGTCTAAATGCTGTAACAACCTAACAAAACGGACCTTAGTTTACAGACTAACTTTACTAGAATACATTAAGCTTGTGTATTACAGCGGTATTTATATTTAAAAAGTGAAATTGTGGCTGGAACTCCGCTTTAAGTGCTTAATTATCTTTTTTTTTTTTTTTGTTACACTGTTGCTTTATTTATTTTTATCACTTTTGTTCCTGTAGCAAGGAATGTACACATCCTTGTGACAGCAATAGACATGTGACAGGTACTCTTTATGGAGGGATCTGGGGACAAAGTTATGATTAAATTATTAGGCCTACAGCTGGAAGATGAAAATTTGTTCTTCTGCTCAACTGGTTTAAAATAAGAGGAAATGTGACAACATCTGTAACCATTTTCTTGGTGAGCCATCATCAGAGCTCTTCCATATATAACTGACTCTTTATATTTCATCCAGGAGGAGAAGTGACATCACAGTCAACTATGAGGTCACTATTACAGGTGAGATTCTGAAGATTTATTGGATTTTTTTTTTTTACAGTTCTCTAAATGCTGCCGTTTCCTTTCTGAAATTCTGAATGTGATTAAACCACATAAACAAGGAGAAGATGTGGAGATTCTGCAGTAAGGGTTGGATGGATTTTGGAATCACTTAAAGTGGAGGGTTCGCCCACCGCTGCAAAAATTAAAAGCCAGCAGTAGATATGTGCACACTGAAATATTTTGTTTTGGAATTTAGTTTTCATCGAAAAATACGTTTATTTAGTTACTCCCAAAAATAGTTTTTATTTTGTTTCGTTAAAAATGCATTAGTCCGAAAATCCGAATGAATTAACCAGTTAAGCCCCGGACCAATATGCAGCCTAAAGACCCAAGGTGTTTTTACAGTTCGGGACTGCGTCGCTTTAACAGACAATTGCGCGGTCGTGCGACGTGGCTCCCAAACAAAATTGGCGTCCTTTTTCCCCCCACAAATAGAGCTTTCTTTTGGTGGTATTTGATCACATCTGCGGTTTTTAGTTTTTGCGCTATAAACAAAAATAGAGCGACAATTTTGAAAAAAATGCAATATTTTTTACTTTTTGCTATAATAAATATCCCCCAAAAACATATATAAAAACATTTTTTTTCCTCAGTTTAGGCCGATACGTATTCTTCTACCTATTTTTAGTAAAAAAAATCGCAATAAGCGTTTATCGATTGGTTTGCGCAAAATTTATAGCGTTTACAAAATAGGGGATAGTTTTATTGCATTTTTATAAATTTTTTTTTTTTTACTACTAATGGTGGCGATCAGCAATTTTTTTCGTGACTGCGACATTATGGCGGACACATCGGACAATTTTGACACATTTTTGGGACCATTGTCATTTTCACAGCAAAAAATGCATTTATATTGCATTGTTTATTGTGAAAATGACAGTTGCAGTTTGGGAGTTAACCACAGGTGGCGCTGTAGGAGTTAGGGTTCACCTAGTGTGTGTTTACAACTGTAGGGGGGTGTGGCTGTAGGAATGACGTCATCGATCGTGTCTTCCCTATAAAGGGAATGACGCGATCGATGCGCCGACACAGTGAAGCACGGGGAAGCCGTGTTTACATACGGCTCTCCCCGTGCTTCAGCTCCGGGGAGCGATCACGACGGAGCGGCTATAAACAAATAGCCGCGCCGTGGTCCCGGATCGCTCCCCGAGCGGACCCGACCTCCGCATGTAGCGGGGGGGGTCCCGATCGGACCCCCCACCCGCTAATAGGCGAGGACGTACATGTACGCCCATGTGCCTGTACGTGCCATATTGTGGACGTATATGTACATGCGGGGGTCGGGAACTGGTTAAAGGGGTTGTAAAGGTTTGTTTTTTATTTTCTAAATGGGTTCCTTTAACCGCTTAAGGACCGCCTCCTGCAGATATACGTCGGCAGAATGGCACGGCTGGGCACAAGCACGTACAGGTACGTCCTCTTTAAGTGCCCAGCAGTGCCGACCCGGTCCGAAGCTTCGTGACCGTGACCGCGGGACCCGATCGCCACTGGAGTCCCGCGATCGGTCCCCGGAGCTGAAGAACGGGGAGAGGTGTGTGTAAACACGGCTTCCCCGTTCTTCACTGTGGCAGTATCATTGATCATGAATTCCCTTTTATAGGGGAACACAATCAATGATGTCACACGTCCAGCCCCCCTACAGTTAGAAACACAAATGAGGTCACACTTAACCCCTTCAGCGTCCCCTTGTGGTTAACTCCCAAACTGCAATTGTCATTTTCACAGTAATCAGTGCATTTTTATAGCATTTTTTCCTGTGAAAATGACAATGGTCCCAAAAATGTGTCAAAATTGTCCGAAGTGTCCTCCATAATGTCGCTGATCGCCGCCATAAAAAAATTATAAAAATGCAATAAAACTATCCCCTATTTTGTAGGAGGATTCTGATCAGGGTAGTCTCGGTGAGGCTAGACCTGGCGGACATCTCTTTTCAGCTGAGGATATGTCTCTATAATGTTGAATCTTTTCTCTCTATGTCAAATCTTTTCCCTCTATGTAGAATAATATTGGACTAATAGAGTTAAGGTTAGGCACATTCGACCGCAGGTTCGAAAGACAGATTGTTATTGTCACCGTCATGTCGAATCTCCTATCTATATCAAACTAGCAACGATAACAAAAATAAAGCATTTTTTTCTCCAGTCGTCTTCCAGGACGGCACACCTGTCCACATCCCCAGGGACCATATATCCCACTCTCTGCTCCTACCGGACAGTGGTGGATAGCATGGAGGAGTCGCTCGGATGTCCCCCGTTGCGGGGAGGGAATCTAAGGCTGTTGGGCAGTTCCTGGTCGGGACTAGGGCAGAGGAGATCTCCTACGGGCCGCTACGCTGTCCTCGGTGTCCCGCCACTGCGCATGTCCGGATGTGGGTTGTGGCGCGCCGGGATGATGAAATTTTCGCCGCGTCCGGGCTACACCAAAATGGCGGCGAGCGGCGTGTCACGCTGTACAGCGGCACAACAGCGGTAATGGAGCGGGGGTCCGCGGTCCTGTGTCCCCCCCCCCCCCAACCTGCACAGAGCAATCCTTCCCAGGCGGGCGGGCTGCCCAAAGCAGTATGGAGAAGGAGGGCGGACCGATTCCGGCATCACAAGGGTGAGTGATTCTGCTGGCAGGGGGGAGAAGATTTAGAGTGGCCCTATTTTACTCCCACAGGGACACGCTAAACCCTTCTGCTTTAAGTGCACCCACAGATTAGCAGGCAAGGAGACAACGCAGGCTATGAAGGAGTGCCGGGCACTACAGGCTGAAATGCTCGCCACGCAGTCCTTCAAAACTACAGTAGCAAAGAGGGAGGAGGCCCCCGTAGATAGGGAAAGCCCCCTCTCTCTGGTGGGGACCCCCGGCAAGTGTGACCGTCTCTAACCGTCTCTGATGAAGAGCTAGAAACCTCGGACCAGAGTTCTCGAGAAGAAGGGGAGGATTCTGACCAGGGTAGTCTCGGTGAGGCTAGACCTGACGGACATCTCTTTTCAGCTGAGGATATGGAGGATCTCCTCAAGGCTATCTATACCTCTGAGGACATTCAGATACCACCCACTCAAGTCTCAGCACAAGATAGGCTGTACAGGGGACTTGGAAAAGCCCAAGCCAACAAATCTTTCCCAGTACACCAATCTCTTAAGGATATCAATTTAAGAGAATGGAAGGAACCTGAGCGCAAGGTTTTAAGACTTAAAACCTTGAAGCGTAGGTGCCCCTTTAAAGCTGAGGAAGAAGACAGATTCTTTAAAGTTCCGCGTCTGGATGCTTCATTGGCTCAAGTATCCAAACGTTCGGATCTGTCCTTCAAAGATTCAGGGAGCATTCGGGATCCGATGGACAAGAAATCTGAAACCTTGCTATGCAGGGCCTGGGACGCCAGCGTTGGCCTCCGTCTGTGTCGCTAGAAATGCGGACGCATGGGTCCGCAGGTTAATGGACCACGTAGCACAGGAGAGTAAATCTAAGGAGGTGTTAGATTCTCTGGAAGTGGTTTGGGAAGGCAGTAGCCTATTTGGCAGATGCCACGGTAGAGACAGTTAGAACAACCGCCAAATCGGCAGCCCTTCTAAATTCTGCTAGAAGAGCCCTTTGGGTAAAGACGTGGGATGGAGATTTCACATCCAAGTCTCGGCTTTGCGGTATACCCTTTGAAGGATCTCTGCTTTTCAGTTCAGACCTAGTACAGGTACTGTCTCGTTCCACAGAAAAAGGCAAAAAATTCCCTGCAAAGCCCAAGAAGGATAAAGGAAAGATTTTTTTTCGAGGCCCCCTTCTAAGGACCGTTTTAAGGGGAAGAAGGTGCTGAGGAAAAAGTGAGGATTTGGTAAAAGCAAGGAAAAAGGTGGGATCCTTTTTTCCGGGGGCGGGTACTTCCAACAAGGAGTCCAAATGATGCCAACATAAAGGTTGGCGGAAGGCTCTTGTGGTTCCTCCCCCAATGGGAAAATATCACTCAGAGTCCTTACATTTTAAACTTGATAAGGGAGGGATACAAACTAGAGTTTGTCTCCCCCCTCCCCCAAACTTTATCCTGACCCATCTCCCCAAAGATCCTTTGAAAGCAAGGGGCCTTTTGGGGAGTGTCGGCGAACAAGCGGAACAGGAGGTCATCATTCCTGTTCCCATAGATCAGATCGGCCAGGGATTTTATTCCTACATATTTGTGGTGCCAAAACCATCTGGCAAATTCTGGCTGATCATAAATCTACGAAAGCTAAACCAGTACCTAGTGTACAAAAGGTTTCGGATGAGAGCATCTACACGGTCAGAAGACACTACCAGGAGGGAGTCTTTATGATCATGTTGGACTTAAAGGATGCTTACTTGCATGTCCCCATTTCACCGAAACATCAGAAGTTCCTGAGGTTTGCAGTGCAGACGAAGCAGGGCGTCCAACACTGGCAGTTCAAGGCTCTCCCCTTCGGCCTAGCGGCCAGTCCGAGAATTTTCACCAAAGTTCTGGCCGAGGTGGTGTCGTTCTTACACCTCCAGGGGATAGCCTTGATCCCATACTTGGACGACATGCTTATTTTCAGTCCTGCCCTGGAACAACTCCAGGCAGACCGAGACAAAGTGCTGTCCACTCTAGAATATCTGGGGTGGCTAATCAGCAAAGAGAAATCCTCCCTAGATCCTGCACAATCCAAGGTGTTTCTAGGGTACCGGGTAGACTCAGTGAACCAAAGGATCTTTCTGCCCCAAGAAAAGATCACAAAAGTGCAAAGAGCAGTATCGGCTCTGCTTGGTACCAGAGTCCTCTCTAAGCCGGGCCATGATGAGAGTGCTGGGGCTTATGTCATCCTGCATCCCAGCGGTTCACTAGGCTCAGTTCCATTCCCGGAGACTCCAGGGATTCCCTCTCTCCTCCTGGGATGGGAGAAGAGAATCCCTGGACAGCACAGTGTCCCTTTTAGAAGAGACAAGGAACTCCCTAGACTGGTGGCTCAACACAGACAACCTGTTGGGAGGTCGATCATGGACCCAACAGAATCTGTTGAATCTGACTACGGACGTAAGTGCCTGGGGAGCTCATATTGGAGATCTCTTCGCCCAGGGCCCTTGGGACCGGGAGCAGAGCAAAGCTTCTTCCAATTTCAGGGAGCTGTTAGCAGTCGGAAAAGCGCCAAACTTTTTCAGAGACCATGTCCAGGGAAGGGAAGTACAGATCTTCTCAGACAACGCAGTAGCTGTGTCCTACCTAAATCATCAAGGGGGAACAAGGTACAGCAGGCTGATGAAACTGACCCAGGAGATCCTGGGGGATGTGGAAAAAAAGACTTCTTCAGTTTCGGCGGTACATGTAAGGGGGTCCCTCAACATCCAGGCAGACTTCCTCAGCAGGCAACCCATTCATTAAGGAGAGTGGGAGCTAAACAAGGTTTTCTCTCTGGTAAGCCAACAATTTGGCAGACCAGAGATAGATTTGTTTGCCTGCAGGAAGAACAAAAAAGTTCACAAGTACTTCTCTCTCACCAGGGAGCAGGGCTCCCGCGGAATAGATGCCTTAGCCCAGAACTGGGAATTTTCCCTGGCGTACGCATTCCCTCCCCTGGTGCTCATTCCCGGGGTATTGCAGAAGCTATCCCAGTCAAACGGGTGCCTTATTCTGATCGCTCCCTGGTGGCCGAAGTGAGCATGGTTCCCCACTCCCTGAGAAGGTGGCCGATTGCTCCTCCGCTGCATCTCCCGTCCAGACGCGATCTCCTCTCCCAGGGACCAGTGTTACATCCTGATCCAGGTTTTCTTACCCTGATGGCATGGTGTTTGAGAGGGAGATCCTCAGGCGTAGGGGATGTTCTTACAGAGTAGGAAGCCAGTCACCAGACAAATTTATGCGAAAGTTTGGAAAGTCTTCTTTCGCTGGGCTCAGCCTAGAGAAGGTTCTCTCCAAAAAAACCCCCATGGGTTTTTGTTGCTCCTAGAGGATAGGGTAATCCTCAGACAGGATCCTTTATATTTGCCAAAAGTGACCTCAGAATTCCACAGGTCACAGGAGATTGTCCTCCCCTCCTTTTGTCAGAACCCCAAAAATGACAATGTTGGCCTTGTTCACAACTAATGCAAATTAGTACCCACCCCACAAGGGTCTTTTCCCCACAACCCTGGGCTGTGGTTGTGGGGGTCTGCAAGCAGTGGGTTTTATCGGGAATCTGGAAGCTCCCTTTTAGAAGGGGGCACCCAGATCCCACCCCCCTATGTGAATGCGTAGGGGGTACAAAAAAGTGTCAAAAAGTAATAAAAACACAGAGACTGTTTTTAGCAATTTCTTTATTAAAAAATAAAAAAACAGTGTCCCTTGATGTAAATCCATCATCAATCACGCCACCCGCTGGAACCCTCCAATAAAAAAAGCTCCTTATTTGTTGATGGCTGACTGCCGAATGCCTCCTCTGCCACTTGACATCACCTGGTGGCACTGCCCCCCCCCACTTGTGACATCATGGACATGGTGCATACTGGGTCGGTGATGTCACAAGTGGTGGTGCCACCAGGTAACAGCGCCAAGTGGCACCCAGCCCTTATCCATGTAGCGCCTGTGTACTTTATGATACCGGTGCTAGTTAAATTTAGAAGTAGATTAGAGTGTAGTTAGACTCTGATGCAGATTGTTAAGTGCAAAACAGGGTCTCTGTCTCAGCTTGGCTGTGCTGTGGGCTTGTTCGGCTGTACTGGGATGTTCTTCCAGCCCCGGTGCTGTAGGTGGCAGCAGTGGAGTCAAGGTTTGGGTGCTCTTTCCCAGCAGCCAATCGGGAGGGTTTGACCTCGCTGTGCATGCTGGGGAGGGGTATTTATGAGGCAGACGCCATTAGTTCTGGGTCTTCTTCATCAAGTGTGGCACCCACCTTTAGGGTGACCACATCACGGCGCCCCGTCGTTATGTCCTACCTGGTCGAGGTGTGCGTGCCATGCGGTGTTCCTGGTTCCGGGGCCATGCTGGCCCAGAGCATCTGAACAGTGATGGGGACCCAGTGAGTGACTGGGTTCCCACCTTTGAGGATCCCAAGCTGTACTGCTGTTCGGTGGGGAGTCAGTCTGAGGAGCGCCATTGAGAGGCTGGCGATCCAAAAGGGCCTGGACAAACCACCAGGGATCGAGGTAGCCCGACACTGAAGCATTGATCACCTGTCAGTCGGTACCTGGGCGACAAGTTGAAGGAGATCCAGACGTAACTCATCTAAGGAGGGATATCTCTGAGAATTCAATCCAGAGAGGGCCTGTGGCAGAGGTATCTTCTGAGGCTCACCGAGGAGGGTCTGTGGCAGAGACTTTTCCTCAAGTTCAAGTTCACCAAGGAGGGTCTGTGGCAGAGACTTTATCCTACAATTGTCTGAGTGATACTCCGGGTGCCAGGTCAGTGAGAGAGGCCTGTCCGGGTACACTAAACCCACTATGGCGGGAGTGGCACAGAGAAGTGTTACGTTTGGGAGCAGGACTGTTTTCTATCATTACGCCTGAATCTGCTATTCTCCTTTCTTCTTCAGCTTTACTTTCCTCACCACAAGTTTATTGTTTTTACCCAGCTGGGTAATAAAGAGCACAGCAAAGAGCACCTGTCGTGGACATTCCTTTACCTCTACCTTATGCAATACACATCATTCACCCTTAGGAATTCGGAGGAGCCGTGAGGTAATGTGCCGCCCAAAAATCCAGCAGCTCCTCCGGGGGTAATGCTACATCCATATAAGAACTGTCAAATGGTGGAGGAGGTATTTGGCGGTCAGTTTGGTGCAGAGCATAGTGCATTGCGGGACATTTGGCAGGGCTAACAACTAGGGATGAGCCGAACACCCCCCCCCCCCCCCGTTGGTTCGCACCAGAACCGTCAAACGGACCGAACGTTCGCGCAAACTTTTAGAACCCCATTGAAGTCTATGGGACTCAAACGTTCGAATTCAAAAGTGCTAATTTTAAAGGATAATATGCAAGTTATTGTCGTAAAACGGGTGCAATATGGATGAAAATCACTGAGAAAAATAGCATGGGTTTTCCCGCCCCCCTCACCTCAGGTCATTACAAGCCCCTTTGGCCCTATATACTTTGAACAGCAGTATACAGGCGGTGCAAACAAGACAGGGACTGTAGGTTTGTTGTTAAGTAGAATCTGTTTGTAATTTTGAAGTGTAGCTCCAGCCATAAAATCTATTGTTAAACTTTTTGGAAAACATAGAGCAGTGAGTGCGCAGTGAGGTAGGGTAGTACTGTAGTGACATTGTACAAAACAGCCATGCTATTATCAGCTACCACTGCTGTGGTTTTTGATGCCCCTCGGCCTCCTGATTGTGTTTTAAAGGTTCAACTTCACATCTATGCGATGCATCAGAGTATGTGCCTTGCTGCAGAACAGCCTATTAATTTGAGAATGAACTGCCTGCCACCCCTCAATAGCACCAAAGTGCATGGGCATTTTTTTAATTTAAATTTGTAATGCCGCTTCACCAAAATGCATGGTGCTTTTGTTAGCATGCATTATTATTTTTGTGATTTTTTTTCATTTTATTTACACACACACACACATTATACCGTATTTATCGGCGTATACCGCGCACTATTTTGCCCTGAAAATCAGGGCAAAATCGTGGGTGCGCGGTATACGCCGATTCCCGCTTTCCCGCGCCGAGTTTGAATACTGCACCGACATATACCGAGCGCAGTACACTCGTGTATTGTCGGGCAGTCTCGGGTCCTCTCGCGCTGACGTCCTGGACGTACAGGACGTCAGCGCGAGAGTTGCCGAGCCTGCCCGACGATACACGAGTGTACTGCGCTCTGTCGGCGCAGTATTCAAACTCGGAGCGGGGAGGACGGGAGGACGCCGCAGAAGGACGCCGGACCCGACGAAGAGGTCACCCGAAGCCGCAGACGGACGCCGGACCCGACGAGGCTGCCGATGGACGCTGCGCAAGACACCAAAACTGTAAGTACAAAACAACTTTTTTCCACAGGAATTCGGGGCAACATTAGGGGTGCGTGCTATACGCGAGAGGGCGCTATACCCCGATAAATACGGTATATATATATATATTTTTTTAATGTGTGTGTAAATAAAATTAAAAAAAGAACAATCACAAAAATGCATACTAACAAAAGCACCATGCTTTTTTTTTTGAGAATCGTGATCTTCATTCTAAGCAAAATAATTGTGATTCTCATTTTTCCCAGAATTGTGCAGCTCTACTACCTTTAGGAATTAATATGAGAAACCCCAGCAAATCTATTGACGTAGCTTTAGGTGAACACTGTGTAGAGGACACAGACAGTACACCACTTGAAACTACTGCAGCTAGCACAATCACCTGCCTGCCTGTCAGTATATTAGGAAGAGGGGATCTATCTAAACTCAATACAGTGTATAAATATATATATACACACACAACACCTGGTATGTATATATATCCTCTACACATTGTAACTCTAACTGACTAGCCTGCCTGCTCTATCTAACTCCTAAAAATGACACTCTCTCTGTAAACCACGAACACACTACACAAGGCCGACTTCCAGGCAGCATTATATAGTGTGGGGCGTGTACTAAACCCCCTGAGCCATAATTGGCCAAAGCCACCCTGGCTTTGGCCAATTATGGCTCACCGTTTTTTGCGCACTGTGATTGCCAAGCATGCGGGTTTTTTCAGCACTTCGTTGTGTTTTACGTCACTGCGTTCTGACCCGATCGGTTATTTAACCTATGGTGTGTGGGCACATCAGACCATCAGTCAGCTTCATCGGTTAACATAAGACAACGCTCCTTCGGACCGTTCTCATCGGATGGACTGATCGTGTATACGCGGCCTTAGGGAAAGCCTAAACAGATCTAACAAAAATTAATTGCAGCTCACCTGGTTACAGCAGATATATATATACTAATTTTAGCCAGCAGAGGACAGAAGAGCTACACCCGTGACACCTTGTACCATATAAAAATATAACAATAAGATATGTGTCTTTTTGCGTTGTCTTTACTAAATATTTAATATCAATGTACTGACATTTTTTGTGTTATAGGTTGTCCTGATAATGTGCATAGATTCCCAGCGTGTTGGGCACTTGGGTAAGTAGCACTTTTATTCATCAAAGTATTAGATAGAGGGAGAACCAAAGACACCACATCCTGTTTGGCCAAAAATTTTCATCAACCAAAAGTTTGAGACTTTTAAGGTGCCAAAAAGAGATCAAAAATCTTAGTATTAAAATCAATTATTCTTGTACAAAAAACACAATACAGGAAGATACAATTTTATTAAAACATGATAGTAAGTGCAACTAAGGCCAGAAAACTTTGACATGTTTTACTCATTGCTTCGTCAGGGAACCACAATATTCAAAGACACTGCTCAAAGATCATAATTCATATTCATTTATACAATATTTTTTTAAAGTTATATTGTTATCACGATTTGTTTGCAGTTTTTTTAACCACTTCAGCGCCAGGATATTTACCCCCCCCTTCATGACTAGTCCATTTTTTGCGACACAGCACTGCGTTACTGTGACAGACTCACCCAGGACATCCCCGGACCCTCTTATGTCTAAAATCATCCTAGGGGCATAGGATGACTGAGAAATAATATCTTGGACTACCCGAGATGGGATTATTATGTAATTATTATCCACAATATACCGTATTTATCGCGGTATAACACACTCCCGCGTATACAGCGCACCCCTAAATTTGCCCCAATCCTGTGGAAAAAAAGTTTTTTTTGTACTTACAGTTTTGGTGTCTTGCGCGGCGTCCATTGGCGGCTTCGTCGGGTCCGGCGTCCTTCTATGGCTTCGGGTGTCCTCTTCGTCGGGTCCGGCGTCCGTCTGCGGCTTCGGGTATCCTCTTCGTCGGGTCCGGCGTCCTTCTGCGGCGTCCTCGCGTCCTCCCCGCTCGTTTCCCGCGCCGAGTTTGAATACTGCGCCGACATATACCGAGCGCAGTACACTCGTGTATCATCGGGCAGGCTCGGCAACTCTCGCGCTGACGTCCTGTATGCTCAGGACGTCAGCGCGAGAGGCGCCGAGACTGCCCGAAGATACACGAGTGTACTGCGCTCGGTATATGCCGGCGCAGTATTCAAACTCGTGGCGGGAAAGCGGGTATCGGCGTATACCGCGCACCCATGATTTTGCCCTGATTTTTCAGGGCAAAATAGTGCGCGGTATACGCCGATAAATACGGTATTCCAGGATATCTGTAAAGAACTATTTACTGTTTGTTGATTCTGAACTCAACGGGTTTATTGTAAGAGTGACTCATTCATACTGTTGGGACGCATACTGTTAGATGCTAATGCCATCACCTCCAGCCATCTGTCTGTTCTCTGTGCTAATTGACCCTGCTATTGTGTGAAGATGTCCTGTGTTTACACTTATGATAATGTGTATTGTATAGCAGGTGAGCGAAGAGACGTGACGTCTACCCCGAAGGATCGTATCTCGGAGTCGCCTAGTCTGGGTAAATGATTAGTTACCCCTGCTATATGAGGCGTAGCCAATGTTGAGTATAGACGTCGGGCCAGCATAGAATTTTCCGTTGTGTACGTCGTTTGCATAAAAAGTTCGCAAATAGGGCTTTGTGTAGAATGACGTTCACGTCGAAAGCATTGGCTTGTTGCGGGTTAATTTGGAGCGTGCGCACTGGGATACCCCCACGGACGGCGCATGCGCCGTTCAGAAAAAACGTCATTTACGTCGGGTCAAGACGTATTAACATAAAACACGCCCACAACTTAGCCATTTGAATTGCGCGCCCCTACGCCAACACATTTACACTACGCCGCCGTAACTTACGAGTTACGATGCAAATTATTTGTGGATACGGGAAATACGCTGTAAGTTACGGTGGCGTAGTGTATCTGAGATACGCTACGCCGGACGTAAAAAAGCACTGCGGTACGTGGATCTGGCCCTCCATGTTCAGCAGACAAACAAGTCTTGTCTGGTTGTGTGTTGCGAGCAGCTGGAATATCTGATATCTATATCCAGACTGATAGGAAGCGGTATATGACGGAAGCACTCAAGCGGAGTGTGGGACGTTCCATAACAGTTACTTTAACTGACAATTGCGCGGTCATGCTACACTGTACCCAAACAAAATTTACGTCCTTTTTTCCCCACAAATAGAGCTTTCTTTTGGTGGTATTTGATCACCTCTGCGGTTTTTATTTTTTCCACTATAAACAAAAAAAGCTGACAATTTTGAAAAAAAAACAAACAAGTTTTTTTTAGTTTCTGCTCTAAAACTTCACATTTCTTCATAAATTTAGGCCGATACGTATTCTTCTACATATTTTTGGTAAAAAAAATCCCAATTAGTGTATATTGATTGGTTTGCACAAAAGTTATAACGTCTACAATCAATGGGATAGATTTATGGAATTTTTATTTATTTTTATTTCTTTACTAGTAATGGCGGCAATTGGTGACTTATGGCGAGACTGCGACATTGCGGCGGACACATCAAACACTTTTGGGGACCAGTGACACCAATACAGTGATCAGTGCTAGAAAATATGCACTGTAACTGTACTAATGACACTGGCAGGGAAGGGGTTAAAATCAGGGGCGATCAAAGGGTTAAGTGTGTTCTCTGGGAGTGCTTACTAACTGTGGGAGAGGTGTTTTAACTAGGATTGCCACTTTTTCATCAAGCCAAATCCGAACACTTTAGCGGCGCATAGTAACATTTTTTATTTAGTATACACTATAGAATTGTAACAGACATGGGACACCTTTGGGCAATTCAAAGAGAATAGTAATGCGGCACACATAGTGCCCCCCCCCCA
This sequence comes from Rana temporaria, assembly GCF_905171775.1. NCBI lineage: Eukaryota > Metazoa > Chordata > Amphibia > Anura > Ranidae > Rana > Rana temporaria. Next base: position 138,054 of record NW_024404422.1, on the reverse strand, counting down.
CCCTCCTGTCAAGCCCTGTTCCAAGCCACATTCCTGTCTGGACAATGTGTCCGGGTTTCTGTTGGACTGAAACCCGGAGACATGATTCAACACCTGGACTGTCTGGGTGAATCCCAGACAGGTGGCAACCCTAGCTTTAACTGCGGGAATGCAGAACAGCAATCTGCCTTGTTTACATCGGCAGACCACCATCCTGCCTCTGTTGAGAACGATCGGTGGGTCCCAGCAGATATCGGGTTCTGCTGATTTGCTCCCGCTGTGTCAAATCACAATGGGAGTGGGTTTCTTGTAGCGCACGTGCGTGCTGCAGACCGGGAAGTTCAGAATCGCGTATCTGTACATCATTCTGTAAATGGATGTGGGGCGGTCGGCATTCGGTTAATATAAATAAATATATATATATATATATGAGAGAGAGATACGGTGCCTTGAAAAAGTAATCATACCCCTTGAAATTCCCCACATTTTCTCATGTTACAACCAAAAACCTATGGGTATGTTATTGGGATTTTATGTGAGAGACACAAAGTGTCACATAATTGTGAAGTGGAAGGAAAATGATAAATGATACAAATAAATGAAAAGTGTGGGGGGAGGGGGCATTTGTATGGCGCCCCTCGGAGTCAATAGTTTGTAGAACCCCCATTTCTCTACAAGTCTTTTTGGGGGTGTCTCTACCAGCTTTGCCCATCTAGAGAGGGACATTTCTGCCCATTCTTCTTCTTTGTAAAATATCTCAAGCTCTGTCAGATTGGATGGAGAGCGTCTGTGATCAGCAATTTTCAAGTCTTGCCACAGATTCTCAATGGGATTTAGGTCTGGACTGTGACTGGACCATTCTAACACATGAATAGGCTTTGATCTAAACCATCTCATTGTAGCTCTGGCTGTACTTTAGGGTCGTTGTCCTGCTGGAAGGTGAACCTCCGCCCCCCCCCAGTCTCAAGTCTTTTGCAGGCTCTAACAGGTTTTCTTTTAATATTGTCCTGTATTTGTCTCCATCCATCTTCCCATCAACTCTGACCAGCTTCCCTGTCCCTGCTGAAGAAAAGCATCCCCACCACATGATGCTGCCACCACCATGTTTCACGGTGGGGATGGTGTGTTCAGGGTGGTGTGCAGTGTTAGTTTCCCCCCACATAACATTTTGCTTTTAGGCCAAAAAGTAGAATTTTGGTGTCATGTGACCAGAGCACCTTCTTCCACATGTTTGCTGTGTCCCCTCCCCCACATGTTTGCTGTGTCCCCTCCCCCACATGGCTTCTCACAAACTGCAAACAGGACTTCTTATGTCTTTCTTTCTTTCTCCAATGTCTTTCTTCTTGTCACTCTTCCATAAAGGGCAGATTTGTGGAGAGACCACTAATAGTTGTCCTGTGGACAGATTCTCCCCCCTGAGCTGTCGATCTCTGCAGCTCCTCCAGAGTTACCATGGGCCTCTTGGCTGCTTCTCTGATGAATGCTCTCTTTGCCCGGCCTGGTCAGTTTAGGTGGACGGCCATGTCTTGGTAGGTTTGTAATTGTGCCATATGTGATAGAGTCACCCGGAACGAGGCTTTTGGAGGGGTCCGAATGCTAGCCTCTTGCCCAATTAGCCCCCCCCCCCCAGGTGTCATGTGATAAGTTAGTGTTACAAGGTCTCAGGTGTGAATGGGGAGCAGGTGTGTTAAATTTGGTGTTATCGCTCTCACTCTCTCATACTGGTCACTGGAAGTACAACATGGCACCTTATGGCAAAGAACTCTCTGAGGATCTGATATAAAGAATTGTTTCTCTAAATAAAGATGGCCGAGGATATAAGAAGATCGCCAAGACCCTGAAAATGATCTGCAGCACGGTGGCTGAGACCATATAGCGGTATAACAGGACGGGTTCCCCTCCCCTCCCCCGCCTCGCCATGGTCCTCCGAGGAAGGTGAGGTCACGTGCTCAGCGTCATATCCAGAGGTTGACTTTGGGAAATAGACGTATGAGTGCTGCCAGCATTGCTGCAGAGGTTGAAGGGGTGGGGGAGGGGTCAGCCTGTCAGTGCTCAGACCATACGCTGCACACTGCATCAAATACGTCTGCATGGCTGTCATCCCAGAAGGAAGCCTCTTCTAAAGATGATCCACAATAAATCCGGCAAACCGTTTTCTGAAGACAAGCAGACTAAGGACATGGATTACTGGAACCGTGTCCTGTGGTCTGATGAGACAAGATAAACGTATTTGGTGTCAGATGGTGTCAGGCGTGTGCGGTGGCAACCAGGTGAGGAGGACAAAGACAAGTGTGTCTTGTCTACAGTCAGGTATGGCGGTGGGAGTGTCATGGTCTGGGGCTGCATGAGTGCTGCCGGTACTGGGGAGCTACAGATCATTGAGAGAACCATGAATGCCAACATGTACGGTGACCTACTGAAGCAGAGCATGATCCCCTCCCTTCAGAGACTGGACCGCAGGGCAGTATTCCAACATGATAATGACCCCCCAAACACACCTCCAAGACCACCACTGCCTTGCTAAAGAAGCTGAGGGTAAAGGTGATGGGCTGGCCAAGCATGTCTCCAGACCTAAACCCTACTGATCATCTGTGGGGGATCCTCAAACGGAAGGGGGAGGAGCGCAAGGTCTCTAATATCCACCAGCTCTGTGATGTCATCATGGAGGAGGGCAAGAGGACTCCAGTGGCAACCTGTGAAGCTCTGGTGACCTCCATGCACAAGAGGGTTAAGGCAGTGCTGGAAAATAATGGCGGCCACACAAAATATTGACACTTTGGGCCCAATTTGGTCATTTCCCCTTAGGGGTGTCCTCACTTTTGTTGCCAGCTGTTTAGACATTAATGGCTGTGTGTTGAGTTATTTTGAGGGGACAGCAAATTTACACCGTTATACAAGCTGTACACTCACTACACAACATTGTAGATACAAAGTGTAATTTCTTCAGTGTTGTCACATGAAAAGATAGAAGAAAATATTTACAAAAATGTGACTGAGGGGTGTACTTACTTTTGTGAGATACTGTAACTCTGCTATTGTGTGAAGGTGTCCTGCTGTGTTTATACTTATGATAATGTGTATTGTGTGTTCTGAGCTAGGAGACGGCAAAGCTGACTTGAAAGGTCAGACCTCTGAGTCACCTAGGCTGGTTAAATAACTAGTTAATTAGCTCATGTTAATTTATGTTTCTGGTTACAGTTTGTATTGTTAGGGTAATATGATCAGAAGGGGGAACCTCCTCCTCAAGTGTATAAAAGACCAGGGCTGATCCTAAGCAGGTGTGTGGGGTGCAGTGCACCCAGGCGCCACAGAGGTGGGGGCACTGAAGAGCCAGAGTGCTCCCCTCCCTCCTCCTCTCCTTGTCCGTGTCCAGAGGCGGCTCTCTCCATCGGTCACCGCCACCACCACTGTGTTTCTTGCCCAAGCCCGTCCCCCCTCCCTCCTCCTGTCAGAGGAGGAGAGCGAAGTAGCGGCTGTCCCTATGTGGAGAGAGACCAGCCGTGCAGTGACGTTGCTGGAGGGTGGTCCACGCCTGATGTGCTATCTTTGTCTGTGTTAGGGGAGCATCTCTGTGTTTGAGCTGTTGACATTGAAACATTTGTAAAGGGGAGGAGTTGGTAATATGACCACGCTCACGTGGGGGTGCCAGAAATATTTCTGCACCCAGGCGTCTGTGACCCTAGGATCAGCCATATAAAAGACTTCATTCTTGTTCAAATAAACAGTTCCAGATGTGCAGCCAAACAAGTCCTACCTAGTTCATGGTTGTAATATTGAATTTCTATATATTAAGACTGGAGACTCGAACATGAAAAATCTAAAGTGCTAATTTTAAAGGTTAATATGCAAGTTATTGTCATAAAAAAGGGTTTGGGGACCCGGGTCAATGCAAAAAAAGTTTTTAAAATGTTTTTTTGGGAGCAGTGATTTTAATAATGCTTAAAGTGAAACAAATATTCCTTTACATTTTTTACCTGGGGGGGGGGGTGTATAGTATGCCTGTAAAGTAGCGCTTATTTCCTGTGTTTAGAACTGTCTCTGCACAAAGTGTCATTTCTGAAGGGAAAAAAAGTCATTTAAAATCACTTGCGGCTATAATGAATTGTCGGCTCCCGGCAAGCAAGTGATTTTAATACAGAGAAACGTCATTCATAAAAAATAAAAAAAATGTGTGGGGGTCCCCCCAAATTCAATTACCAGGCCCTTCAGTAAAAAAAATGATGTGGGGTTCCCCCCAAATATCCATTCCAGACCCTTCAGGTCTGGTATAGATTTTTAGCACGTAACCTGGCAGGCCGCAGGAAAAGAGGGGGGACAAGGGCCTCATGCCCACAACCCTTCCCCGGTGGTTGTGGGGGTCTGCGGGCGGGGGGGTTATCAGAATCTGGAAGAACCCTTTAACAAAGGGGACCCCCAGATCCCGGCCCCCCCCCTATGTGAATTGGTAATGGGGTACATTGTACCTCTACCATTTCACAAAGAAAGTGTAAAAAATTGTAAAAAACACACAAAGACACCGTTGGGAAAGTCCTTCATTAAAAAAAATAAAAAAAAAAGATTCCAGCGGTGGTAATCCACTCTCGGTCTCCGTTCCAACGCTGTTGGTATCCAGCGATGGGTGATCTCCAGGCTCCAGCGATGATGTCCAGCGAGGAACAGCACACGATCCTGTCTCCACTGGAGACACCCCGGGAAGGACGTCACGGCAGCCTGACAGGTCTTGTGTAGGCGAGGACGGAGCCACCGTCATGTGACCCCATCCCCTTCTGACGCAAGGGGAAACCCGGGCTTTCCCAGTGATGTGACTGGTGACCCCGCCCCCCTCTGATGTAACGCAGGTTTCCCGTTGCATAAGAGGGAGGAGTGGAGATCGAGAGTGGATTACCACCGCTGGAATTTTTTTTTTTTAATAAAGGACTTATCCCAACTGTGTTTGTGTTTTTTTTTAAAACATTTTTTACACTTTCTTTGTGAAATGGTAGGGGTACAATGTACCCCTTACCAATTCACATGGGGGGGCGGGATCTGGGGGTCCCCTTTGTTAAAGGAGTCTTCCAGATTCTGATAAGCCCTCTGCCTGCAGACCCCCACAACCATCGGGCAAGGGTTGTGGGGATGAGGCCCTTGTCCCATCAACATGGGGACATGGTGCTTTGGGGTCCAGACCCCAAAGCATCCCCCCTATGTTGAGGGGATGTGGCCCAGTACAGTTCAGAAGGAGGGGGCCGCTCTCTTGTCCACCCCTCTTTTCCTGCGGCCGGCCAGGTTGCATGCTCGGATAAGGGTCTGGTATGGATATTTGGGGGGAACTCCAGATTATTTTTTTTATTTGGCGTAGGGTTCCCCTTAATATCCATACCAGATCTGAAGGGCCTGGTAATTGAATTTGGGGGGGACCCCCCACACAGCCGACAATTCATTCTAGCCACGAGTGATTTTTAAATGACTTTTTCCTTCAGAAATGACACTTTGTGCAGAGACAGTTATAAGTATGGTAAACAAGCACTGCTTCACAGGCATACTTTACACACCCCCTAGGTACAAAATTTAAAGGAACATTTCACTGTTATTGTTATTGTTTCACTTTTAGCATTATTAAATTCACTGCTCCCGAAAAAAACTGCAGTTTTTAAAACTTTTTGTTGCACTGATACATGTCCCCTGGGGCAGGACCCAGGTCCCCAAACACTTTTTAGGACAATAACTTGCATATTAGCCTTTAAAATTAGCACTTTAGAATTCTCCCATAGACTTTTACAGGGTGTTCCTTCGGCTGTTCGAATTTGCCGCGAACACCCCAAATTGTTCGGTGAACGGGCAATGTTCGAGTCGAAACTCGAAGCTCATCCAGTAAATACATACAGTAAAGTCATTCAGTGACTGGCTCCTTTTAATTCCCAGGACTCAGAAAGACTTCTGCCCAGAATCACACATGTATGGATTTTCTTAGTATTATAAAGAAAATTGCTCATATTAGTGGTGTAGTGGTTAGCACTTTCACCTAGCAGCAAAATGTGTCGCTGGTTCAAATCCTGACCACAACACCATCTATCTGGAGTTTGCATGTTCTCCCTGTGCCTGTGTGGGTTTCCACCCACAATCTAAAGACATGCTAGTAGGTTAATCAGATCCTGTCTAAATTGGCCCTAGTATGTGTGAGTAAGGGACCTTGAGGTTGTAAGCTCCTTGAGGTTAGGGACTGATGTGAATGTACAATGTATATGTAAAGCGCTGCATACATTGACAGTGCTATAGAAGTACCTGAAATAATAATAATATATACACATTGTAACAAATGGACATGATGTGAAAGTGATGAGGCTGATTGTACAAATAATTTATTTTCAGCGAATATTTCTGTTCTCCTCCACAGATAAGACGGGAGTGGTGGCTTCCCTCCATGACAATGTCACCCTCCCGTGTTGGTTTTCCTTTATACAAGGGTCAGAAGGTCTGAAGGTGGTCTGGGAGAAGAATGATAAGGATGGGAGAGGATCGATCGCACACATGTTTATGAATAATCAGGATAATCTCACAGAACAGGATATACGCTACACGGAACGCACAGAATTGTCTGGAGATTTCGCTCAGGGAACGGTGAACCTGACCCTGCGAGAGGTCACCTTCAATGATGAGGGGACTTATTTCTGCAGAGCAGCCAACAGAAAAGACCATGGGGACAAGAAGGTGGAATTAACCATAAACAGTAAGTTCTTCCCCACACAGTTCATGGCCTAAAATATGCATTTTTTTCAGGCTCCTCAAATGTTATGTGTGGCTGGTGGTAGTGGACCCACCACATAGCTTGCATGCATGGGGGGTTTGTGTCGGTGACATATGCCGTGCGTAACTCATAATATGCTTACTGTATTATAAGATCTGTTTCTTTACCTTTGATAGATAGCTGAACAGAGGCATAGCTTGGAGCTTGTGGGCCCAGAATGCAAAAGTTGACCTCCCCATTACCACCCACAATTTCCACCGTGCGTGCAAATACACACACCGCACGCCAAGATACTCAAAGTGGCTTAAGAGTTTTGAGTTTCCAGAGTTCTTCTTTACATCAGAGGAGAATCAGAGGACAGGCATTACAGCTGGTGAATCAGAGGACAGGGATCGCCGCTGGAGAATCAGAGGACAGGGATCGCCGCTGGAGAATCAGAGGACAGGGATCGCCGCTGGAGAATCAGAGGACAGGGATCGCCGCTGGAGAATCAGAGGACAGGGATCGCCGCTGGAGAATCAGAGGACAGGGATCGCCGCTGGAGAATCAGAGGACAGGGATCGCCGCTGGAGAATCAGAGGACAGGGATCGCCGCTGGAGAATCAGAGGACAGGGATCGCCGCTGGAGAATCAGAGGACAGGGATCGCCGCTGGAGAATCAGAGGACAGGGATCACGGTTGGAGAATCAGAGGACAGGGATCACAGCTTCCAAGCATGCGTCGACTTGATTCTGAGCATGCATGGATGTTACTTTTAAAACAAGTTTTACATTTTTTAACCGATGGATAAATAACCGATGGGGCCCACACACGATCGGTTTGGTATGATGAAAATGGTCCATCAGACCGTTCTCATCGGATTGACCGATCGTGTGTACGCGGCATAAGCGTTCCAAAAGTTGTGTTCCAGTGCGCCACCTCTCACACTCTCCGTTTTTCCTATTGGCTCAGCCAGAGAGGTGGTGCACTGGAACGCAACTTTTGGAATGCAAACAGTTATGGCGGGTGGATAATGTATGCTGAAGGTGACAACAATCAGCCTTCTACGTGGTGCAGGGTGAATACACCATGGGTAATCAGGTGGTAAGGGATACATTTGAATGGGTGTATACAGATCAACCACATTGTGACAGAAGGAAAGAGATTCTGGGCGGTGACCTCTGAGTATTAACAGTTCAACTACTATCCAGCCTTTGTCTGAATCGGAGGAGTGTGACTGGTACCTGCAGGTCTAATTATACAGGCTGTTTTACCAGCTTGTTCTGGTAAACACAAAATCCTTACGGTGGTGGATCACGAGTGTTTTGTGGTGTGACATTATATTCAGTATTTCTGATGGCACCTTCAAGTCTGTGACCTAATCTCACTTTCAAGACCTTATTGGATTTGTCTTCATAGACTTTCTTCTATATGGTTTTAGTTATTGTATTGTAGCGCAGCTTGTTATACACCTTTTCAGTGTGAAGTAGAGCTGCACGATTAATCGTCAAGAATCGTTATCGCGATTTTTTTCCCACGTTGCGATCTTGACAAAGGGTTTCCCGATCTTTGGTATGCAGAGAATTTTCTCTCTGCTCTCAGAAATCAAAGATCAAAGTTTGGGCAGTCTGCAAAGTTTTAAAACATTCTATCAGTGGAATGTTAAGTCTAAACAATGTATCAATTTATCTTTTACATCAAAGGAATAAACTTCTGTATGTAAATTAGGAACGTTTAACCACATAAACACCAAACCTTTTCCTGACAGTTGTTGCTTTCAAGTTAAAATATTTTTTTTGCTAGAAAATTACTTAGAGCCCCCAAACATTTTATATATATAATTAGTAGAGATCCTAGAGAATTAAATGTTGGTTGCAATATTTTATGTTGCACTTTCACAGCGGTTTTTCAAATGCAAATTTTTGGGAAAAAATGACTTTAATGAATAAAAAAAAAACCCCAGTAAAGTTAGCCCAAATCTTTTTATATAATGTGAAAGGTTGTGAGAGAATCGTGATCTTTATGCTAAGCAAAAAAATTGTTATTCTCATTTTTGCCAGAATTGTGCAGCTCTAGTGTGAAGACATATATATAGGATTTAAAAAAGCACTGTGTAAACTGTTGGTGCTATATACAGTACATTACTCAGATCATCAAACAACTTTTATTACACAAAGATAACCCGAGTAAATACAAAATGCAGTTTTTAAATGATGTTTCATTTATTGAGGAAAAAAAGCTGTTCAAAGTAACCAGCCTTGCTTTATGTGGAAAAGTAATTGCCCCCTAAACCTAATACAGGGGTTCCCCGACTTACGAACGCGTTACGGACTTTCCTTTGTTTGTAAGCCGGAAATGTTCATAAGTCCGCATGTGCAGAACGGCAATTACGGACATTTCCGAAATTTTATGATGTTTTCCGAGGCTCCATCTGGTCGTGCATGTGCAGAACGGTAGATGGTCCCCACAGCATCCGTTTGTAAGTAGGAGGAGTTAGTAAGTCAGGTGTTCGTAAGTCGGGGACCCCCTGTATCTGGTTGTGCCACCATTGGCGGCAACAAATGCAATCAAGCGTTTGCGATAACTGACTATGAGCCTTTCACATCGCTGTGGAGTAATTTTGGCTCCACTCTTCTTTGCAGAATTGTTTTAATCCAGCCACATTGGAGGGTTTTCCAGCATGAACGGCCTGTGTAAGGTTATGATACAGCATCTCAATGGGATTTAAGTCCGGGCTTTGACTAGGCAACTCCAAAACCTTAATTCTGCTTTGTTTGAACCATTTGGAGGTGGACTTGCTGGTGTGTTTCGGATCATTGTCCTGCTGGATAACCCAAGTGCACTTGAGGTCAGGAACTGATGGCCGGACATTCTCCTTTAGGATTTTCTGGTAAAGCTCAGAATTCATGGCTCCATTAATTATGGGAAGTCATCCAGATCCTGAAGCCCAGACCATCACGCTACCGCCACCATGTCTGACTGCTGGTGTGATGTTGTTATAAAATACTGCCTTCATTTTATGCCAGATGTAACGGGATGCACACCTTCCACAAAGTTAAATCTTTGTCTCATCAGTCCACAGAATATTTGCCCAAAAGTCTTGGGAATAATCCACATGTTTTTTGGTAAATGTAAGATGAGCCTTTGTGTTCTTTTTTGTCAGCAGTGGTTATGGCCTTGGAACTCTCCCATTGACTGCATTTTTGCCCCCAGTCTTTCTTATTGGTGAATCATCTTACCTGAGGCCAGTGAGGCCTTTAGATATAGTTCTGGGTTATTTTATGACCTCCTGGATGAGGAGTCGTCATGCTCTTGGAGTAACTTTTGTACCACTCCTGGGAAGGTTCACCACTGTTCCAAGTTATCTCCATGTGTGGATAATGGCTCTCCCCGTGGTTCACTGGAGTTCCAAAGCCTTAGAAATGGCTTTGAAACCCTTCCTAGACCGATACATGTACATTACTTTGTTTCTAATCTGTTCATGAATGATGCCACTTCCTTTAGGTCTTTTTTACCCATTGGACCGGTTAATTTATTCACTTTAATATGTGTGTGGCATATTTATGTATGATTTGTATTTTGTACTTGTTTGTTTGCTTTTCATTGTTGCTTATTTATTTATAATGTCTAGTTGCATGTTAACTGGCAATATCTGGAGATATATAAATTGAGTTTTTTTTATTGTTTATTATTATTTTTTTTGTTTGTTTTTTTTATCTTTTATTTTTAAAAAAAAAATTATGTTTCCTTTTCCTTCCCTTAGGTCTTAGGCCGCATACACACGGTCGGTCCAAACTGATGAAAACGGACTGAAGGACCTTTTCATCGGTCCAAACCGATCGTGTGTGGGCCCCATCGGTCAGTTATCCTTCGGTCAAAAAATGTAGAACTTGCTTTAAAATTGAACCGATGGACACCTAGCCGATAGGTCAAAACCGATGGTTAGTACGCAAAAGCATCGGTTAAAAACCTGCGCATGCTCAGAATCAAGTCGACGCATGCTTGGAAGCATTGAACTTCGTTTTTCTCTGCACTTCGTTGTGTTTTATGTCACCGCGTTGGACTTGATCGTTTTTTTATCTGAAGGTGTGTAGGCACATCCGACCAGGGCTTCAGGAGTTACAACCCCATCTGTCCATCCTGCTGCCGTTGTCACATTGTGGGGCAAATCTGGGATTCTTCATTGTGTCCCTATTGGTGTCACTTGGCTAGTCCCTGGGTGACTTTCCCCCCTTCCCACCCCCCAATGTGCTTTGCATCCCCTTCCACACCTGGGAATGGATGGGACTGGCATCACCTGCCTTGGAGATAATTTCTCACATAGCCAACCAGTACACTTCTGGGTTCATGACACAGCCGTGATGCATTTGGCGTCATTCACACATCCGTGATACAGCCTAGATTTCTTGGGCAGATGCAGCATTCCCTGCATCCTGCCCTGGATTACCATTGGCCAGGTTCTGTGGGTGGCGGTGTGGCACCCCCCCCCCATTTGACTTGAGCCTAGTGGCGGTTTCCCATGGTGATGTTGGAAGGGTGGGGTTTGTTTGATGTTTAGACTATATATAGCCCAGGGCTTGCCCCTTAGTGGTTCTTTGTTGATGGATGGGATCAGGTTGGTGGTTACTAGTTGCCGCTCAGGTAACTGGATGCTGTTTGCTTTACCCTGTGTTGGTTTTAGAGATCAAGGATTCATTGTCATACATGATATGGGGGTTGATGCATCATCCTTGGATGATGTATGGGTCGATTGATTGATTGATTGATTTTTTGACTACATTTTGTTGTGGGGTTTAAGACTTTTTTCATCATTTGTTATTTTCTTCATTGTTTCACTGTTTTATTTTTTACTTTTACACCAATATCATTATCACCATTATGGGTACATTGCACACATAACAATCACAATTTGGCCACCTCTTGTTTTAGTTACTTTACACAATATTTTAGATTTTATTGATTTTATTTTCACTTTATTTACCAGCAGTTTTGCATATTACATACACTTTTTACACCTGTTTTGACATTGTATATTGATGGGTGCGTTTATATACACACATACATATTTTTTACATTTATTCACATTACTTTGCACCTTTTTTTTGTAACACACACACATAATTTTTTTTATATTTTCATGCTTTCTCATCTGCTTTTTTACTAGTTTTCTGCCAACTTACTAGGTTATTTATTTATTTAATTTATAGAACCTGTGTGCCTTTCCATCACTGGGCTTTGCAGTGATGCCTGGGGGCGTGTACCGTGAGAAATCTATCCTATCTATCCATCCCCCACCTTTCCGCAACTCCCAGTTAGAACTTTGTTGGCCTTTTGGGGGCTCCATCCAGCTTCTTACATTGAATATATTCTGAAGTTTCATTGATTTTATCTATGCGTTGTCTTATGCCCTGTACACACAAGCTGAATTCCCGTTGGAAAAAAAGTTGGATGGTTTCTCCGACGGAATTCCGCACAAGTTGGGCTTGCATACACACGGTCACACAAAAGTTCTCTGAAACTTTCAAGCGTTAAGAACGTACAACACTACGACGAGGCGAGAAAAATAAGTTCAATGCCGCCGAGCATGCGTCAAATTGTTTCCGAGCATGCGGAAAAGCATACAGATGATCAGATTTCCCGATAGGAATTTTTTCCGTAGGGAGAATTGAGAACCAGCTGACAGGAATTCCGACAGCAAAAATCCGATGGAGCATACACACGGTCGGAATTTCCGACGAAAAGCTCCCATCAGACTGTTTCTGTCGGGAATTCCGCTCGTGTGTACAGGGCATAATGCCGCATACACACCATCACTTTATGTGATGAAAAAAAACGAAATTTTCTGTGAAGTAAAAAACTACGTTTTTGAAACTTCAATTTTCAAAGACGAAGTTGTCTACACACCATCGTTTTTCTCACAATGTTCTAGCAAAGCGGGGTTACGTTCCACCACGTCTTTCCATTGAAGCTCGCTTCATAACTAGATTCTGGGCATGCGCGGGTGTAAAAACGTCGTTTTAAACAACGTTTTTTGCTACACACGGTCAATTTCTGTGAAGTAAAAAACGACGTTTTGAAAAACGACACATAAAATTGAAGCATGCTTCAATTTTTTTTGTCGTTTTTCACAAGACATAAAACAACGTTTTCCCCCACACACGGTCATTTAAAGTGACGTTTTTAAAAACATAGTTTTTTTTCATCACATAAAGTGATGGTGTGTACGCGGCATAACTTTTATACCCACTTGGAATTTCGCTACATTTTCGCCACGACTGTAAGTAGGGAATTCGAGGTCTGATATGTTTTTGTATTTCTATATTTACAGTATGTCTGTTTGTTTTTTATCTCCAGATATTTCTGTGCTACTCCTAAGATTCTTTAAGCTGACAGTGGATATTAGTATAGACTCTATATATCTACATTCCATGCAAGGTTTTCAACTTGTTTGTTTCAATGATATGCCTACATCCATATTTGGATAAGTAGGGCATTATTCTGAGAAGTAATCAACAGGCTATTGGTGACTCTGGAGGAGCTGTAAAGGTCTACAACTGAGATGGGAGAAACCATTCATTGTGGGCAAGATGAATGTAACCAATTTATGACAATTCTAGAAAAAACCTGTTTCAATCTGAAAGAGATGCTATACTGGGGCAGTGATTCAAGTTCCAGTGTGGCAAAGAAGACCCTAAACATACAACCAGTGCTACACTTGAGTATTTTTGAACCAAAACCTGATTGGACTGGAAAAGACCAGTCAAAGACAAGACCTCAGTCCAACTAAGAATCTGAGGCAAGTCTTAAAATTCACAAATCACCAATGGCCTCTATCCAACCCAACAGATGGAGAGCAATTTGGTTATGGGGAACTGGTAAAAAAAAATCTGGGTCTAAATGTGAAAAGCTGTTACCTCAAATAAGACTGACCCCAAATGGCTTCAATTGCAGCCAAAGCTGGTTTTACCAAATACTGGCTCTATACAACCGTTTCCCCCTTGGGGTACTGTCACAGACACTGGATGCAGGGACCTTTTCTGCCCACATTCACCCTGTTTTTCATTATTGTAATATTTCCTTTTTTTTTGTTTCATTTTGGAAGGACTGTTTTCTTGTATTTGGCCTACAGATTTTTCCTGGTTTGTTCTATTTGAAATGATACATGTTCATTGAAAGAGCTGGCCACACAGTTTGCATTGTTTAGGAAAATGTGACCAAGCTCTTACCTGATTTTGTGTGGTATAAATTGTGTGTGAGTTTACAATCAGTCAGTTACAGTTTGCACCTAAGCTAGAATCATCTAGTTCTTGGGCGCAAGATTCAGCTATAATACCTAGAGAAGAGAGATGCGTCCTGTCACGTGAGCACCGATCGGCGCTCTGAAATGAGGTACACGGCTGCATTTTATTTTTAAACAAATGCACTGGGAATATTATTAAACATAGCAGAGGGGGTTGTTGAAAAGTTATTGCATGGCTTAATAACCACTTTAAGAAGATGAAATGAGTGCTGTACTCAGCAGTATTGTACTGTGAGTCCAGGTTGGCATGGTGACATGCCTCAAGGGCACAGGTTCATGATGCCCTGGGCTCATAGGAAATGGGTTTAAAGATGCTGGCTGTGATTTAACCCAAATGAGGACTGGCAGTGGAGAGGACTTTCTGCAGGGGACAGCTGCCACATACCAGAGCCCAATAGTAGAAGGAGACCTCTTACAGCCCTGGCTCTGGGACCACTGGGGTTGCAACAGTGGTTACGAGAGCGCAGTGAGTTAGGAGTGCCTGTAAGTTCTGCAGTAGCTGAAACAGATGAGTAGAGATGATCCACTGGAAGAACTGGACTGTAGAAGCAGCTGGAGGCAGTGGTTACAGGTGTGGGTCAGCGACCCCTGGATATTGGCCGAGACATGATCATGAACAGGCTGGAGCAGAGTGAGACAAGCCAGGTCAGCAAGGGGAACAGGTAGGTAATACAGCAGGCAGAGAGTAGTCAGCAGACAGGCAGAGGTTCGGCACCGGAATATAAACAGGTACAGGTACAGCAGGGTCAAGGCAAGCCGGGTCAGGATAGGAAAAGGCAGCAGTAGTCAAACAGAGCTGGATCAGTAATTACAAGCAGGTACAGAATCAGACTCAGGAAATGCTGCAGATCAGACAGCACTGCACTAGAGCAGCTGCTGTCCTTTTAAAGGGTCACTGGTGCCAAGCTGAGTTGGCGCACGCACACCCAAGCATCTGCCTTGCCACAGGGTATCCCTGACAACAACAGTGAGCATTTATTATTTCAAAAACATCTAGGCCTTTTATGTATCATTTTATCAAAATGTAAATTTGTTGTTCTATTGTAACATTAAGTTTCTCTTATTTTTTTAGAATTAAATGCAGAGGAGTCAACAGTTACCATCATTCACATTGATGGGAAGAAGCGTCTGAAGTGTATTGATATCGGTGTGTTCAGGGATCCCTGGATAAAGTGGTATGATGAGGAGAGTACAGATCTGTCCGACTATGGAACACGTAACATAACTGACATCGGTAATGGGCGGAAGATGGTGACGTCTGTGCTGAACTTGGATGTGGAAAGAAATAAACCGTACTTCTGTGTGGTGAAAGAGGGGAGACTGAAGAGGACCGCCCGAGCTGTGCTATCAGGTATTATCACCTAACAAAGTCTAATATAAGGGGGGAATTACAACAAAGAAACAGAGAGAAAGACCAGAGGTGCAACTAGAAGAACCAGACACAACCAGCACAGGTATGAAAGTCAGTAGAAGGTGAAGGCCACAATTGAAACTTCTGAATAGACAGCTCTTGTGCCTGAAGATTGGGGAAATTAACACCTAGATGTAAAGAATGTTCTGACATTCTTGTAGTTATAGGTAAAGATGAACAGACTGTCACCTCATTGAGCCTCAAACGAAAATCTTTAGACTTGTCCAATGCGAATCCAGCAAGTAACAAGAGATGTGTACACACGGGGCTTCGCACTGTCTGAAAAATTGTCTTTCTTTAAGATCAGAGAGAAAGACAAATTCCTTCTGATAGTGTGTGTCATGGGCTATGTTCACATATAAAATTGTAGGTGTCTATTCAAGGGCTGCCCAGGGGACAAGAACAACCCAGAGGCCCGACTCTCTTCCCTCTTTCCTGCCTCCTCCGGACCTCATCCCAGGCTGAAGCTCTTCTCCAGGTACTCTCTGCTCACTGGGTAGATCAGACTGGACATCACCTGCTCCACCAACTTCAGGTTCCTGAACTGGTCGACAGAGCGTGGCCAGGGGCTGCAGTGGGGAGCTGGGGTAATTGCCCCCAGTGGTGTATTAATGTTGTGTGCT
This sequence comes from Rana temporaria, assembly GCF_905171775.1. Taxonomy (NCBI): domain Eukaryota; kingdom Metazoa; phylum Chordata; class Amphibia; order Anura; family Ranidae; genus Rana; species Rana temporaria. The sequence continues at coordinate 122,038 of NW_024404422.1, read as the reverse complement.
GTTCTAGGCCTGAATAAACTCATGCACCTCTAATATAGATATGACCCACCCCTGCCTGTCAAGGACACACACAGTTTAAGTCCCGCCCTGCAATCTTCCAGTCGGGACACCAGTTCTGAGAGTTCTCGGAGGGTGCAATAAATTCCCTTAATTTGCAAAGATTTCCTCTCACTTCCTGTTTGTCTATGGGGCAGGAAATTGAGTCTCTGCAATGGGACAGGGATAGCAAAAAAATAAACTGACAGGCACACACTTTTCTGCTGTACATAGTGCCCACTGTCATACCCTCCACACTCCTCTCCTGTACATACTGCCCACTGTCATACCCTCCACACTCCTCTCCTGTACATACTGCTCACTGTCATACCCTCTACACTCCTCTCCTGTACTTACTGCCCACTGCCATACCTTCCACACTCCTCTCCTGTACATACTGCCTACTGTCATCCCCTCCACACTCCTCTCTTGTACATATTAAAAAATATTATTATTATTATATATAAAAAATAAATTTTCCCTGCAAGCTTTCTTTATTTTATAAATGGCTTGCAGAGGCAGTCTGTATAATGAGGCCACAATGTAGTGCATGGGAAACAAGATTAGAATTTTTTGGGTAAAAATTCTGGTGTCTCTTTCGCAGACTTTGGATAGAAGTAACAGGTGCGGAAAAGTTGGTCTTTGGGTGTCGGTGGTGCCTTCACACCAAAACACTATAGAAATACTCTTGATGAAAGCAAAAACAGGTGCTTAAAAATTGGTCCTTGGGCGTTAATCGTGCCCATGAAGACAACAATATTTGTCACGCCAAGGCACTCCCAAGTATAGGCGGTGATATTGGTAAGGGTAAGTCAATCCTTGGACCATATAAAATGAGGATTGTATGTACAAAAGATAAAAAAATTATGATAGAGGGATTGTATATTCCTGGTTTAAGCATTAAAGATATATTAAAATCATTCAACCCATGACAAAGGATTCAAAATTTAAAATAGACCAGATAAAGAGTCCATGTGTCCTGGGTTAAAACCTCAGGAATAATGACAATCTCGAAATCCACACTAGGAAGGCAGCTAGCTGTAGAGCAGAAGTTTCTCTGGTAGTGGAAACAGAAAAGACAAACAAAACAGCGCCAATCTAAGTGTAGTAGTATAAACAACAGACTTTAATAGCAAATTATTGCACTCACTAGAGAGTGGTTGTTAGTAGGCACATCATGAATTAGCAGACTTTGGATGTCACAGGAGTCCAGGGAAGCTCTGTGCAGCACTTTTGGGTTCTCCTCTGTGCCCTCCACATCAAGCCTGGGACACCGGAACCCACCGGCGCCGTCGAGCTTGACAGGATCGCGCTGCACAGAGCTGCCCTGGACTCCTGTGACATCCAAAGTCTGCTAATTCATGTTGTGCCTACTAACAACCACTTTCTAGTGAGTGCAATAACTTGCGATTAAAGTCTGTTCATACTACTACACTTAGATTGGCACCAGAGGCGATTAAATTCGCATGTGCTGCGCTATATAAGTTTTCATTCATTCATTCATTTGTCTATCGTGCCCATTAAACTTACACCAAAAAATTTCTTCCACATGAAATCAACATCCACAAAGCTAATCAGCCCAGGCAGTCTTTCAAAGATTCCAGATCCAGAAAGCACTTAATCAGTGTCAATCGGCATCAGGGGCTTGATAGCTGCTGCTAACCTAGGACTGATTTATTTTGATAAATGTCAGCCGGTCCACAGAGTCTGTGGACAGATGCGCTCTCTTGTCTGTAACAAAACCTCTGGCAGAACTGAATGCATGTTTGAAAAGCATGCTGGATGCAGGGAAGCCCAGCAGCTCTATTGCATACTGGGCAAGTTCTGGCCAGTAGTCTATTCTCATGACGTAGTAACCCAGTGGATCGTCAACGGAAAGCTCTCTCTTTCTGTTTTAGCCCCTAGATAATCGTCCACCATATGATAAAGACGTTGCTGATAGGATGTGTAAGCTTACTCCCATGAGTAAGTCGTTATGACAGAATATTGGGATGTGGCTGTACGGCAACCAGTTTTTCACGCTTGATGCTATACGGGAAGTGATGCTCAGAGGATCACGATCTTTTGCTGGTGAGATTCAGTTCACCTATGCTGTGTCCGCTGAGACCACACTACACCAGTACTTGAATCATTTATTTGAGCTTATGTGAGTGCAATGTTTGAAGCTGTTTTAATAGAATAAACTTTTTACAATGATACTGCACTATTGGAGCACTTTGTTTCATTGTATATGGAGAGTCCATGATATCAGGTGTCACGTCTGGATATCAGTGGATATCTAACCCTGTATGGGTTGATGCTGTTTTGCCGAGCATGAGAGTGCAAGGCATCGTCATTTGGTGAGTTTTTGTCAGAAACCATGAATCAGACCGAGACAGAAGTACAGATAAATCACACTTGTTTAATAATAAAAGTAAATAGAACAAGCGTAGTCAAAACATAGCCTAAGTTCACTAACCGGAATGGATAGTCAGACAAGCCAGAAAGTCAGGAAAGTCATTCCCCAGGTTTTGTTGTTACCTGCTTTAGCCTTCCAATGCTACTTACTGCTATGGCCAGCTATAGATGGGGCGGTGGACATGTTTATGTTTCACCTGTGGTGCTTGTATTGGTCCAGCAGCGCACCAACACCTTTGCAGCCATTGTGCTACATGCTGGGTGTTTGGTGTGCTCCTGCACCTTTAAGGAGGGATGGCTCCCCTCCAGTCCACCTGCCCTCATCTATACATTAGAATGCATGTGCCTCCATTGTGGGGAAACTCATTGTTTAGTGTTAGGACCACAGATTACAGGGTGCCTTGGCGCGGCTCTGTGGCTCACGCATGCGTTTGCAGATGCGTGCGAACAAAACCCCTGTTTTTAACGCATACTGTTAGACAGGTTTATTGGCTGTTCTGCAAGCTGGACGGTAAGTGGGCTTGGTTTTTCCCTGGGCATTCCCCAGGTTTTGTTGTTACAGAAAGTCAGGAAGCCAGGGATCAGCGTGGTTGAAACAGCAAGCAGGATCTGGAGATAGAAGGAATGTCAGCTAAGCAAAGTCTTTAACAGGAACACAGGAGATAGACTCTGTGATGTTGACCAAGCCGAAGGCAGAGATCATCTGGGCTGGACGGCTTAAGCAGACAGGACTGATGAGCAGGAAATCATCAACTGGTGAGTCACTGTGGAGAGATAGGAGCTGGCAATTGGCCAACAGCTGAGCGGCGAGCTCAGAGAAGGAAGGGCTGAGCCCAGCCCTGACAGTACCCCCTCCTCAATGACCCCTACCCCTCAGAGGACTACCAGGCTTGAGGGGAAAACATCTATGAAAATCACGGAGGAGAACAGGGGCATGTACGTCTTAAGATGAGACCCAAGATCGTTCACCTGGACCGTACCCTTTATAATGCATTGGGTACTGTATGCGCCCACGGAACCTACGGGAATCAACAATGGACTGTACTTCATACTTTTCATGGTTCTCAACCTGTACAGGGTGAGGAGATGGCACTGAGGTGGTAAAGCGGTTGCAGGCCAAAGGTTTTAATAAGGAGACATGAAATACATTTGAGATACGTATATTAGAAGAAAAGTCTAACGCGTATGCTACTGGGTTAATCCTGCGAAGAATACGGAAAGGCCCAATAAACCGAGGTGCGAACTTGAGAGAGGGAACACTAATTTGGAGGTTGCGAGATGACAGCCAGAACCTGGTAGGAAGGCGCAAGCATGCATCTGCGGTCAGCATGGAGTCTGTACCTATCATTAGCATGTTGCAAAGCCTCCTGGACTTGTGCCCAAGTGGAACGAAGACCACGGAGATGCTCCTCTAATGCAGGAATACTCTGGAATCTCAGGAATACAAATGAGTCAGGCAACATCGAAGGTTTAAAACCAAAGTTTGCCATAAACTGGGACAATCGGGAAGCAGAATTCAAGGCACTATTGTGAGCAAACTCCGCCCATGGTAAGAGGTCTGACCAGTTATTATGATGGTCAGAAATATAGCACTTATTGGCTCGTTCTGTGGCCCCATTAGACTGCGGGTGATACGCAGAGGAGAAGCAAACAAAACTCCCAACTGTAAACAAAAGGCTCACCAGAACCGGGACACAAACTGACTTCCCCTGACTAAGACAATCACCTTGGGTAGCCCATGAAAGCGAAAGATCTCCCGAGCAAAAATGGAAGCCAGTTCCTTAGAAGCGGGCAACTTCTTAAATGGAATACGAGACATTTTTGAGAACCGGTCAACCACCATAAGGATTAATGTGTTTGTGGAGTTGGGTAACTCCACAATGAAATCCGTAGATGGGTGGGTCCAGGGCCTCTCTCCATTCGGTATTGGTTGTATGAGATCCACTGGAAGGTGTCGTGGAGTCTTACTCTGAGAACACATAGAGCAGGCAACTATGATGGCGGTTACATCAGCACGTGGACTAGGCCACCAAAATTGTTAGGAAATGGCCCAAAAGAGTTGATTCTTCCCAGGGTGGCCAGCAGCCTTGGGAGAATGGTAAGTCTGGAGCACGGCAGTACGGAGACTTTCAGGGACAAAGCAGCGGTCACAAGGATTCTCAGGAGGAGCATAGACCTGAGAATTTTGACACCCAAAGGAGAAGTGAGACTGGTGTGAACCATAGCCAGAATACGATCAGAGAAAGCATAGGAACCGGAACCAACTCCATCTTGGAAGTGGAGGAAAATTGTTGTGACAAAGCTTCAGCCCTTACATTCTTAGTACCGGGTAAGAATGAGACAATGTAATTAAAACTTGACAAGAAAAGAGCCCTTCGTGCCCTTCTGGGAGAGAGACGTTTAGCCTCAGACAAGAATATGAGATTCTTATGGTCAGTAAGAATAAGAACCGGCACAGTGGTACCTTCGAGAAGGTGTCTCCATTCTTTCAGGGCTAATGATCCCTAACAGCTCTCTGTTCGTAATTGCACTCCGCAGGTGCCAATTTCTTGGAAAAGTAGCCACAAGCACTCACAGAGGTACGACATTGAGACAGAAGGGCGCCAACTCCAGTCTCAGAAGCTTCAACCTCAAGAATAAAAGTTACGAATAAACTTCCAAAAATAGTTGGCAAAGCCAAGATAATGCTGCAGAGAATGAAAACCCACAGGTCGGGGCCACTATAGGACTGCTGAAAGTTTCTCTGGGTCCATCGAAAAACCAGCAGTTGAAATGACATACCGTATTTGCCGGCGTATAAGACGACTGGGCATATAAGACGACCCCCTAATTTTCCAGCTAAAATGTTGGTTTTGGGATATACTCACTGTGCCATTATACATGCCTCACTGTGCCATCTATACATGCCCCACTGTGCCATCTATACATGCCTCACTGTGCCACCTATACATGCCTCACTGTGCCATCTATACATGCCTCACTGTGCCATCTATACATGCCTCACTGTGCCATTATACATGCCTCACTGTGCCATCTATACATGCCCCACTGTGCCATCTATACATGCCTCACTGTGCCACCTATACATGCCTCACTGTGCCACCTATACATGCCTCACTGTGCCACCTATACATGCCTCACTGTGCCACCTATACATGCCTCACTGTGCCATCTATACATGCCTCACTGTGCCATCTATACATGCCTCACTGTGCCATCTATACATGCCTCACTGTACCATTCCATTCCCTGCCTCGACGATCTCCCTACCTTCTCCTGTTTGCAGAGTATGTCAGACGGCGGCGATTCCATTATTCAAAAGCCGCGCCTCCTCCTCAGGCTGTTCCCTGATAGGCGGAACACTAATTTTCCCAGCAGAGCCTCTGTTCAGTGTTCCGCCTATCACGGATGTCCTCTCGTCCGAGGCCGAGGATGAGAAGGCATCCGTGATAGGCAGAACACTGAACAGAGGCTCTGCTGGGAAAATTAGTGTTCCGCCTTTCACGGAACAGTCAGAGGAAGAGGCGCGGCTTTTGAATAATGGATGGCCGCCGTCTGACGACAGGTACCCAGTGTATAAGACGACCCCCGACTTTTGGGGCATGATTTTGGATGCAGAAAGTCGTCTTATACGCCGGAAAATACGGTAACCCTGGAATTTAAACTATTCACGATGGAATTCGCACTTCTCCAATTTACAATAGACTGTCACGATCGCTATCGTGCCAAACAGACAGCGAGGCGTGGTCACGCCCCAAGTGGCTCTGGGTGGGATTGAACCCAGGACTTCTCCTTCACTGCTCCAGATCTTTGCCTCTGAGCCACTTCTCAAGTTCATATTCTGCTCGCTGTCCATCAAGGCCTGGTTCTGAACTATGGGCTGATTGCCTGTCTTTGAATCTCCCTGCAATCTGCACCTGTTTATCCTGGTCCAGCTGAGGCAGGTTTCCTAATCAACCAAGGTATAAAGCCCTGCCTCACTATGAGGCAGGTGTCAGTTCATTGTACTCTGCTTGTCCTGTCTGTGCCAACGGTTCCTGTGTTCCTGTGATTGTCTTCAGCTACAAGACTGACCCCGGCTTCTGACCCTTTGGCTTACGTACCCTGGATTGCTGCTGTCTCCTGCCCTCTGACCCCGGCTTGTACTTTTGGACTTTCCCTGTCTTCTCCATCCCTTGACCCACGGCTTGTGCCCCGGACTTGTCTTTGGTTCCTGTCTGCAAACCCTGAACTTTCCATCAGTACTTACCTGACTCTCTCTGGAATCCTGGGCCACGGCTATACTATCCTGGGCTAATCTCTATCTAGCCCTCGTGCACAGACTCACAGCCCAGGTAGTGTCTTACCTGTATTACCTTGGGCTGTGTGTACCTGCAAGGGTGAGCTTACAAACCTGCAAAATGGACTCCACACAAGGTAAGCCCTTACATAGACATTGTTCTCTCTTAGTTTCTGAAGCACCAGGGACTTGGAAAATATGAGGATATCGTCAAGATAAGCCACCACACATAACTGCAAAAAATCTCAGAGGGAAGCTGCAGTGGACTCTGCACTAGTCACTGCTTGGTTGGTGGAGGATGAGAAGGAGGAAGATGAGGAAGGTTTAGTAAGCCAGTCTACCACCTCCTCTGCATGCTGTGGCTGGATAGCACGGACAACATCACTAAACAGAGGAAATGATGCCCTGCCTGAGGATGGACCATGTCCACCTTTGCCTGTGGACACATACGCTGCTGGCCCCCTTACAGTGCCATGGGAACGTCTGCCTATCCTTGTTAGCCTCCCAGACTTATTCACAAAATGTAATAAATCTGTGGGGGTGAGGCCCTTGTCCCCATTAATATGGTGACAATGTGCTTTGGGGACCCCAAAGCACCCTCCCCATGTTGAGGGAATGTGGCCTGGTATGGATCAGGAGGGGGGACGCTCTCTCGTCCCCCCCTCTTGTCCTGCAGCCTGCCAAATTGCGTGCCCGGATAAGGATCTGGTATGGATTTTGGGGGCAACATATTTTTTTTTATTTGGCGCAGGGTTCCCCTTAACCACTTAACGTCCGCCCACTGTATATATACATCCTGTTTTTAAAGAGCTGCTGCTGCCACAACTGAGGTATCCATCTTTACAGTGGGCGGCCGTGTAAACGATAACGGCGGTCTCCGCGGCGGATTCCCCGCGAGATCGCCGTTATCGGTGGCGGGAGAGGGGCCCCCCCCTCTCGCCGCTCTTCCGCGCCCTCCGCCACTTACCGGAGCCGTCGGTAGCGGCGGAGGAGATCGGATGCTTCCGGCTCGTGTGTGAGGACTTGAGTGAGGGCAAGATGGCCCCCACCCATCCTCATAGCTCTGCTGGGCGGAAGTGACGTTTTTTTAAATGACAAATTTTCCTTTTTTTTTTGCATTTTAGTCTAAATATGAGATGTGATGTCTTTTTGACCCCAGATCTCATATTTAAGAGGACCTGTCATGCTTTTTTCTATTACAAGGAATAAAAGTGATATATTTTTTTTTATTTCAGTGTAAAAAATAATAAAATCAATAAAAATAAATAAGAAAACAAAATGTTTTTTTTTTAAAGCGCCCCGTCCCGACGAGCTCGCGCGCAGAAGCGAACGCATACGCGAGTAGCGCCCGCATATGAAAACGGTATTCAAACCACACAAGTGAGGTATCGCCGCGATCGTTAGAGCGAGAGCAATAATTATAGCCCTAGAGCTACTCTGTAGCTCAAAAAATGCAACCTATAGAATTTTTTGAACGTCGCCTATCGAGATTTTTAAGGGTAAAAGTTTGCCATGCCACGAGCGGGCGCAATTTTAAAGCGAGACATGTTGGGTATCATTTTACTCGGCGTAACATTATCTTTCACAATATATAAAAAAATTGGGCCAAATTTATTGTTGTCTTATTTTTTAATTCAAAAAAGTGATTTTTTTCCAAAAAAAGTACGCTTGTAAGACCGCTGCGCAAATACGGTGTTACAAAATGTATTGCGATGACCGTCATTTTATTCTCTAGGGTGTTAGAAAAAAATATATATAATGTTTGGGGGTTTTAAGTAATTTTCTAGCAAAAAAAAATGTTTTAGTCTTGTAAACACTGAATCTGAAAAACACCTTCTGTCCTTAAGTGGTTAATATCCATACCAGACCTGAAGGGCCTGGTATGGATTTTGGGGGGACCCCCACACAATTTATTTTATTTTTTGATTCAGGGGTTCCCCTTAATATTCAAACCAGACCCAAAGGGCTTGGTATGGACTGGGGGAGGACCCATGCTGTTTTTTTCAATGACTTGTATCTGTATTGCCGAGACCCGACTATTCATCACAGCCGAGATCAGTTTTAAATGACTTTTTTCCCTTTAGAAATTTCATTTTGCTGTGGTATTGTTCTAAACACGGAAACATGCGCCACTCAGGGCCGTTTGAAGGAATTAGGGGGCCCCAAGCAAAATTAACATGGAGGCCCCCCCCCCCCCCCCCCCGCACGCAAAGCACAGAACCACAGCAAGCAGAAAACCAAGAGTCGGGTGGATGGAAGGGGTGATGGTGGGGCAAGATGAATCACTAGTGCCCCAGCATAGCATGAAATATAACAGAGGGCTCCATATGGTCTAGATCAACCAATGAGGTTTATTTCAAAAAATATCTTACAAATCGGTGTAAAATATAGCCAATAAAAGTGATCACAAAATGGTAAAATATGAATAAAAGCAATGTGGGAAGCATAAAGCATCTTTATGCTTCCCACATTGCTTTCATTCATATTTTACCATTTTGTGATCACTTTCCATCCACCCAGCTGTGCCAGTGTTCTCTCTTTCTATTCACAGTCACTGAGAGACTCTTACTATCACCATATAGCATCACTTGTTACAACTTTTGATTGTGTCATACACACCTTCTTACCTGTAGGCTGTAGCATGGCCGAGCTCCTCTTCCTCTTGTCAGTCAGGTGTCCTGCCGTATTTTCGGAGACTCGGTGCCACGCATGCACAGTACAAGGGGGGTCCTTATCCACCGGGCGGAACTTTTTTTGGCAGAACACCGGCCAGGTCCCGAGCGGTACAGGAGATTCAGTTTCCTGTTCCCGGCCAGGCTGAAAGGAAGTGAGCACTCCCTGTCAGTCTGGCCGGTAACAGGACACTGAATTTCCTGTACCACGCGGTACTCTGCCGGACTGACAGGAGGAAAGAAGAGGAGCTCAGCCACGCTACAGCCTGGGAAGGGGAAGTTGGGGGCCCCAGGCCAGCTCGGGGCCCCAAGCAATTGTTTGCTTTGCCTGTCCTGTAGCGACGGGCCTGGCACCACTTTACAGGCATACTATAGACACCCCCAGGCACAAAATTTAAAGGACTATTTAATTTTTATTGTTTCACTTTAAGCATCATTGAAATCACTGCTCCCGAAAAAAATACATGTCCCCTGGGGTAGGACCCGGGTCCCCAAACACTTTTTATGGCAATAACTTGCATATAAGCCTTTAAAATGAACACTTTTGATTTTTCATGTTCGTGTCCCATAGACTTTAACCGTGTTCAAAAAATGTTTTGCCTGTTCCCAAGTTCTGGTGCGAACTGGAGGGTGTTAGGCTCATCCTTACCCGTAACAACTCTACTGCTCCTCTTGCTTGACTTGCTGAGTTAACCTTTTGAATCAGTAGAGTTTTGTACCCCGTATGTGCTTTAGCAAGTTCTTTTGATACGCCAAAACCAACATGCACTCCTTGATTAACTTGAGACCAGGCCTGGAACAGTTAATGCATTTGGATGACATGGAGACATTTACCACATTGTTTTTTGTCTTTCAGATGGAAAGCCGGTGATTGTCACTGAAATAAAACTTCCAGAGTGAGCACTGCATGTTGCGATCCACATAAAAAGATCTTCTCCATCATCCTGATGAGATCTTCTCCTCTCTGTGTGCAACGAGCTCTGATGTGTCATGGCAGCCAGCTCAAGTATTGCCCTTCCTTCAGCAAAATGAGTTTTGTTCTCTGCAAAGTTTGGATATACTCTACTGGAAACTACCCACTACACAAAGCTTTTTGGATTTAAACCAAAAATCAAAACTACAAAGACTTTTCCTTTAGTAAGATTGACTTATTATTGAGCCATGAGACCTTCACATTTAAATCTGGTTTTAAGTCTGGTTATTTGTACCATCTACCTCTAGCCAATCTCTTCTGCATTTAAACATACAGACTTATTGGAGTTATTGGAGTTGATTTACCCAGGAGCACCTAATCTTACCCTTCCTCCCCATAAAAAGAGTCAAATTTGGTTGGTCCAGTGTTGAGGAGCACAGAATTGTCAGCATTCCATCACTACAGGACATTGCAAAGCTCTGGGATTATACAAAATAAACCCAGTCCCACCATCAGGAACTGTCTGGATACATCTGGAAATACATTATACGGTACACAAATTGGTCCACTGCCTAGAAATGAATTGCATACGAAAACAAAGAGGCTTATTTCGAAAGGTTTACATGTGCACTGCCAAAAAAATTGTTTTTGTTTCATTCATTTTTTTAAATTTTATCGAAAATTCGGGCAAATTGAAAAATATTTTTTTTTTATTCGTTTTTTTGCTTTTTTCGGAAATTCGTAAATCCACGAAATTCGGAATTAGGAAATTCGAAAATTCGGAATTTTCGAATTTCCGAAAAAAGCAAAGAATGAATAAAACGGAAAAAACGAAATTTCTGAAAAAAAACGAATGGAACGAAAATGAAAAAAAACACATTTTTGGAAATTCGGAAAAAATTCGGAAATTTCTCATTTTCGAATTTTAGATTTTCGAACTTTAGATTTTAGACAATTTCGAAATTTCTAATTTTTTAATTTTCGCATTTCTTAAATTCCGAATTTCAAAAAATCAGGTTTTCAAATTTTTCAATTTTCGAAATTTCGAATTTTCAATTTTTTTATTTGGCCGCTAGGTGGCGCTTCCATTGCGGCCGGCGTAGATTATGTAAATGAGCTTGTACGCCAATTCCCGAACGTACGCCCGGCCGCCGCAGTCGAATTACATCGTTTCCGTAAGGCCTTAGGCGGCCTAAAGTTATTCCACCTATGAGTATGGCCGCCGTTCCCGCCGCGAGGTTCGAATTTTTTACGTCATTTGCGTAAGTCGTCCGCGAATCGGGAGTTACGTCGTTTACGTCCACGTCGAAATCAATAGGCCCGTACGGCGTACTTAGCCGCAATGCGCACTGGGAAATGTAGGCGCCCGGCGCATGCACAGTAGCAAAAAACTTGAGGTCAAGCCTCATTTCCATACAACACGCCCCCCTCCAAGCAATTTGAATTAGGCGCCCTTACGCCCGCTCGTTTGAGGCTACACCGCCGTAGATTAGCAGCTAAGTAGATTGAAAATCACTTCTAGCCTAACTAATTTACAGCGGTGTAGCCTAAACAGGCTAGGCTACGCAGCCCTAAAGTTAATCCAATGTACCTGAATCTACCTATAAATTAATTACACATGTCTAGTTTAGAGAATCTAGTTAGAAATATGTGCAAGTCTTAGGTGAAAGTTGTCTGAATCAATGTATGTTGCGCATTTTATCAGTGTTATTGTCCATGGCCACCTAAAAGAGTTTTCTCTGTTGCACTTTATGGCTATAGGATATGGTTGCCACCTTTTTTCAAGCCAAACCTGAACATTTACACAAGCAAATTTTTTTTTATAGTATCGCCCCTCTGATGTGATACAAAAGACTACCATTGTTGATCATGAAGGATCTTGGCTCCCTCCTGCGGCCAAGTTGGGTTAGAGTCACCTGTTGTTTACATTTCATTCTGGTACCGCAGTGAATGTTGGGGGATTGAGTTCAGAAGGAGAAGAGACTCCATTTGCCCTGGCCTGTAATAAACTACATTACCCAGAGAGCAGCTTTGCAACCCCAAGATGCTTTGCCTTCCGCACCGCCTGCTGGGGGAGGTAATTTAAGGGAGAGGACGTTTTTGGCGCGCTCTCTCAGGACCGAAGTACTGATGTTGTTCTCTAAAATATTGAAATACTGATGATGTTCTCTAAAATGTTGAAATATTGATGTTGTTCTCTAAAATATTGAATATCTTGCAAGTATGAGTTTCATTGTCATTTACACAAAGTTATTGAAACCACATTGAGAATGTATCATGGCACAAATGTAAAGTGTACTGCATGCCCATTTTGGGGGTATTTTTATTGACTTTCAAGTCGTTCATATAACGCAACTGGTATTTTAATTTCATGTAAATATTCATATTTTTGTCAACCAATAAATGTAGCTATTTTGTATGATCATATGTCTCCGTGAATAAGTTTCATATTATAGACTATGTCATATAGATTGACTTGTATTCAAAAATATCTTCATTAAAATAAGAATTCAAAATAAATACTGTGCGGGTAAAAATTACCTTTTAAAAAGCACAACACCCCAGTACAATCCCCCACCCCCAGGTCAGTCTGTCCCCCAATATAATCAATCCCGCCCTCCGGGGTAAGTCTGTCCCCCAGTATAATTCCCTACAGGTCATTCTGTCCCTCAGTATAATCCTTCCCCCTCCCCCCGAGGTCTATCTGTCCCCCAGTATAACACCCCGAGGTCAGTCAGTCCTCTAGTACAATCCTCCCCCCCCAGACCAATCTGTCCCCCAGTATAATCCCTCACCCCCCAGGTCAGTCTGTCCCCCAGTATAATCCATTCCCCTGGGTCAATCTGTCCCCCAGTATAATCCGTCTAGGTTAGTCTGTCCCCCAGCACAATCTTTCCCCCCCAAGGTCAATCTGTCCCCAAGTATAATTCCCAACAGGTCAATCTGTCTCCAAGTATAACCCCCAACAGGTCAATCTGTCCCCCAGTATAATTCCTCTAGGTTAATCTGTCCCCCAGCACAATCTTTCGCACTCAATGTAAATTTGTCCCCAAGTATAATCCCCAACAGGTTAATCTGTCCCCAAGTATAATCCGTCTTGCCCGCCAAGTCAGTCTGACCCCAGTATAATTCCCCCCAGGTCAGTCTGTCCCTCAGTATAATCCGTCCCGCCCTCTAGGTCAGTCTGTGCCCCAGTATACTTCCCCCCCCAGGTCAGTCTTTCCCTTAGTATAATCCTACCCTCTCCCCCCAAGGTCAATCTGTCCCCCAGTATAATACCCCCAGGTCAGTCAGTTCTCCAGTACAGTTCTCCCCCCAAGATCAATCTGTCCCCCCATACAATCCCCCACCCCCCCAGGTCAGTCTGACCCCCAGTAAAATCCTTTCCCCTGGGTCAATCTGTCTCCCAGTATAATCCCCCTAGGTTAGTCTGCCCCCCAGTACAATCTTTTCCCCCAAGGTCAATCTGTGCCCCAGTATAATCCCCCCCAGGTCAATCTGTCCCCAGTATAATACCCCCAGGTTAGCCAGTCCTTCAGTACAGTTATCCCCCAAGATCAAGGGGGATAGTGTTTTCTTTTTAAATTAGTATCTCTGGGCTGGATTCAGAAACAAGATATGACGGCGTATCTCCTGAGTGCGGATTGTCGTATCTATGCGCCTGATTCAGAGAATCAGTTACGCATAGATATCCCTAAGATTATCCGACTGGTGTAAGTCTCTTACACCGTCGTATCTTAGGCTGCATATTGACGCTGGCCGCTAGGTGGCGCTTCCGTATAGTTACGCGAGGAATATGCAAATTAGGTATTTACGCCGATTCAGAAACGAACGACCGCCCGGCGCTTTTTTTTTACGTCGTTTGCGTTAGGCTTTTTCCGGCGTAAAGTTACCCATGCTATATGAGGGGTATGTGCGGCGTATCCTATGTTAAGTATGGCCGTCGTTTCCGCATCTAATTTTGAAAATTTTACGTCGTTTGCGTAAGTCGTTCGCGAATAGGGCTTTGCGTAAGTTACGTTCACGTCGAAACCAATGAGGCTTTGCGGTGTAATTTCGAGCATGCGCACTGGGTTTCTTTCACGAACGGCGAATGCGCCGTTCACAAAAAACGAAAAATACGTGGAGTCATGTTAAATTTAAATAAAACACGCCCACAACATCCCCATTTGAATTAGGCGGGCTTACGCCGGCCCACATACGTTACGCCGCCGTAACTTAGGGCGCAAGTTCTTTCTGAATATGGAACTTGCGCCCAAAGTTACAGCGGCGTAACGTATCTAAGATACGTTACATATCGTTACGTTACGTATCTAAGATACGTTACACCGGAAGAAAGATGGAGCATTCTATCTGAATCCAGCCAAGTGTGTTTTAGGTAGATTAAAAAAAAAAAAAAGTAAAAGCACTCTATTGTTTCTGGGCCCTACTACAGGTACAAACAACAACTAACATCCACATATGTGAAATTGCAGCATTCATTAGAAGCAGGAGAATTTGTTTTGGGATGTTCTTTGTTGGAAGGTTACGGTAGTAGCAAGTAATATGCAGCTAAATCTTTAAAAAATATATATATTTTATATTTTTTTTACTATTTTGGGCCAGTTTTTCCTTTGATAATAAAAAAAAAAGATAGGAGATATCCATTACCATTTAGCATCAAATGAAAGACTAATTTGTCTTGGGAAAAAATATAATCCACTTGGATGCACAAAGTAGTTGTGATGATGTATACGGTTTTGCTAGAACATGTCATATTTGCAAAATTGTCTTTAACCACTTTAGCCCCGGACCATTTGGGTGGTCAAAGACTGGGCCACTTTTTACAATTCGGCACTGCGTCTCTTTAACTGACAATTGCACGGTTGTGTGACGTGGCTTATTTTTTGCGCTATAAACAATAATAGAGTGACAATTTTGAAAAAAATTCAATATTTTTTACTTTTTGCTATAATAAATATCCCCAAAAAACATATGCAGCGCCTGTGTACTATGGAACCGGTGCTAGTTAAATGTAAGGGCAGAATCAGAGTGTAGTTGAACTCTGATCCAGATTGTTAAGTGTCAAACAGGGTCTCTGTCTCTGCTTGGCTGGGCTGTGAATCCATTCTGCTGTACCAGGGTGTTCTTCCAGCCCCAGTGCTGTAGGTGGCATCAGTGGAGTCATGGTTTGGGTGCTCTTTCCCAGCAGCCAATCAGGAGGGTTTGTCCTCGCTGTGCATGCTGGGGAGGGGTACTTATGAGGCAGACGCCATTGGTTCTGGGTCTTCTTTGTCCACTGTGGCACCCACCTTCAGGGTGACCACATCACGGCGCCCCAGCGTTATGGCCTACTTGGCCAGGGCGTGCGTGCCACACGGTGTTCCTGGTTCCGGGACCATGCTGGCTCGGAGCATCTGAACAGCGGCGGGGACCCAGTGAGTGACTGGGTTCCCACCTTTGAGGATCCCAAGCTGCACTGCTGTTCGGTGGGGAGTCAGTCTGAGGAGCGCCATTGAGAGGCTGGTGATCCAAAAGGGCCTTGACAAACCACCGGGGATTGAGTTAACCGGACCCTGAGGGATTTATCACCTGTCAGTCGGTACCTGGGCGACAAGCTGAAGGAGATCCAGACGTAAATCAATTAAGGAGGCATACCTCCAATAATCCAACCCAGAGGGGACCTCTGGCAGAGGTATCTTCTGAGGCTCATTGAGAGGGGTCTGTGGCAGAGACTTTCTCCCATGTTTAAGTTCACCAAGGAGGGTCTGTGGCAGAAACTTTATCCTACAATTGTCTGAGTGACACTCCGGCTGCCAGGTCAGTGAGAGAGGCCTGTCCGGGTCAGTGAGAGAGGCCTGTCCGGGTCAGTGAGAGAGGCCTGTCCGGGTCAGTGAGAGAGGCCTGTCCGGGTCAGTGAGAGAGGCCTGTCCGGGTCAGTGAGAGAGGCCTGTCCGGGTACACTAAACCCACTCCGGCGGGAGTGGTGCAGAGAAGTGTTACGTTTGGGAGCAGGACTGTTTCCTATCATTACGCCTGAATCTGCAGTTCTCCTTTCTTCTTCAGCTTTACTTTCCTCACCACAAGTTTATTGTTTTTTCCCGGCTGGGTAATAAAGAGCACAGCAAAGAGCACCTGCCGTGGACATTCCTTTACTTCTACTACATGCAATACGCATCATTCACCCCTAAGAATTTCGGATGAGCCACAAGGTAACACGCCGCCCAAAAATCCAGCAGCTCCACTGGGGGTAATGCTACACATATAAACAATTTTTTCCTCAGTTTAGGCCGATACGTATTCTTCTACATATTTTTGGTAAAAAAAATCGCAATAAGCGTTTATTAATTGGTTTGCACAAAAGTTATAGCGTCTACAAAATAGGGGATAGTTTTATGGCATTTTTATAAAACGTTTTTACTAGTAATAGCGGCGATCAGTGATTTTTTTTCATGACTGCAACATTATGGCGGACACTTTTGACACATTTTTGGGACCATTGTCATTTTCACAGCGATCAGTGCTATAAAAATGCACTGATTACTGTGAAAATGACACTGGCACTGAAGGGGTTAACCACTAGGTGGCACTGTAGGGGTTAAGTGTTTCTTGCATAGTGTTTCTTACTGTAGGGGGGATGGGCTCTGTGTCACATGACACTGATCTCCGCTCCGAGTACATGGAGCCGAGATCAGTGTCATTGTCACTAGTCAGAGCGGGGAGATGCTTGTTTACACAAGCATCTCCCCGCTCTATACCTCCGTAAGACGATCGCGGGGATCCCCGCAGTGATTGAGTCTGCGGGACCCGCGGTCTGACTCATGGGAAAAGCGGCAAGCTCACGACCACACGGCAGGCATTTAAAGGGCCACGTACAGATACGTGATTATGCCTGTCCGCGTCATTCTTCCAACGTATATATACAGTGGGTGGTCCTTAAGTGGACAAGCATTAAGATGTGTTTTATCCTTAGGTGTGAAGCAGTTAAATGTAACCCATTTGGTCCTATGTATTGTATGTATTTATAATAATAAAAATGTATATATTTTTATATTTTGGTCTCCGTGTGGCACCAGTAAACTCCACCTCAAAAATTCTGGTTGACTCACACATAGAGTTGAGCGGACACCTGGATGTTCGGGTCCGAACCCGAACCCCATTGTAGTCAATGGGACACGGACTTTTAGAAAAAAAAAATGCGCGGAGGTCCCCGCAAATTCAATAACCAGACCCTTTAGGTCTGGTATGGATATTAAGGGGAACCCCGCCGTCAATTTAAAAAAAAAAAAATGACGTGCGGTTCCCCCTAAATATCCATAACCAGACCTGTTATCCGAGCACGTTGACCTGGCCGGCCGCAGAAAAGAGGGGGGGACAGAGTGCGCCCCCCCTCTCCTGAACCGCACCAGGCCACATGCCCTCAACATTGGGAGGATGTCCCCATGTTGATGGGGACAAGGGTCTCATCCCCACAACCCTTGCCCGGTGGTTGTGGGGGTATGCGGGCGGGAGGCTTATCAGAATCTGGAAGACCCCTTTAACAAAGGGGACCCCCAGATCCTGACCCCCCCTATGTGAATTGGTAATGGGGTACACTGTACCCCTACCATTTCACGAAGGAAGTGTAAATTCTTGTAAAAAAAAACACACAGACACCGTAGAATAAAGTCCTTTATTAATAAAAAAAAAAAAAAAAAAACTCCAGCGGTGATAATCCACTCGTTCCCGGCTTCCTGCTTCAACGTTGTCCTGATCCTGCGACGGGTGCGGGTGATCTCCAGCGATGAGAAGATCCAGCGATGGGTGATCTCCGCTACAGCGATGAGACGATTCATCCGGAGCGCAGCATCCCTGACCTCCTCTCAGCGCTGGACACAGCCCAGCGAATGACGCGCTGAAGCTGTGACATTACTTATATAGAGGAGGCAGGGCCACCCGTCACGTGACCCCGCACCCTCTGACGTACCCTCTGCTACATCACTGGGGAAGCCCATAGTCTTCCCTCTTCCTGGGCTTCCCCAGTGACGTAGCAGAGGGTACGTCAGAGGGTGCGGGGTCACGTGACGGGTGGCCCTGCCTCCTCTATATAAGTAATGTCACAGCTTCAGCGCGTCATTCGCTGGGCTGTGTCCAGCGATGAGGAGGTCGGGGATGCTGCTGCGCTCCGGATGAATGGATCTTCTCATCGCTGGAGCGGAGATCACCCGTCCGTCGCAGGATCGTCTCATCGCTGGAGATCACCCGCAGCCGTCGCAGGATCAGGACAACGTTGAAGCAGGAAGCCGGGAACGAGTGGATTATCACCGCTGGAGTTTTTTTCTTTTTTTTTATTAATAAAGGACTTTATTCTATGGTGTCAGTGTGTTTTTTTTAAACAAGAATTTGCACTTCCTTTGTGAAATGGTAGGGGTACAGTGTACCCCATTACCAATTCACATAGGGGGGGCAGGATTTGGGGGTCCCCTTTGTTAAAGGGGTCTTCCATATTCTGATAAGCCTCCCGCCCGTATACCCCCACAACCACCGGGCAAGGGTTGTGGGGATGAGACCCTTGTCCCCATCAACATGGGGACATCCTCCCCATGTTGAGGGCATGTGGCCTGGTGCGGTTCAGGAGAGAGGGGGGGCCGCACTCTGTCCCCCCTTCTTTTCTGCGGCCGGCCAGGTCAACGTGCTCGGATAAGGGGTCTGGTTATGGATATTTAGGGGGAACCGCACGTCATTTTTGTTTTAAATTGACGGCGGGGTTCCCCTTAATATCCATACCAGACCTGAAGGGTCTGGTTATTGAATTTGCGGGGACCTCCGCGCATTTTTTTTCCCCAAACTCCGATCCCGGACCCAAACTTTTTTCAATTATTCGGGTTCGGGAAAAACCCAAAGTCCGTACCGAACCTGAACTTTACAGTTCAGGTTCGCTCAACCCTACTCACACAATAATGTGATCATACGGCCAGAGTTGTGGTTGCTGTTCAGTACATTTTTCTTCAGCAGGGACAGGGAAGCTGGTCAGAGTTGATGGGAAGATGGATGGAGACAAAAACAAGGCAATATAGGAAGAAAACCTCTAATGCCGCGTACACATAAAAAAATAAGGGGGGGGGGTAGAATAATAAAGCCCTGGGAAATTAACAAGGGAAAGGAATAAAGGAAACACACCCCACTTTTATAAATTAAGACCCGAAGTTAGGAAAACAGGAAAATATGTAAAGACATAAGATATATGAATGTTTATGTATTTGTAAACATTTTGTATAAACTTAGTAAAAAAGATATTGAAAACAAAATGTGGAAAATTGCAAGGGGTATGAATACTTTTTCAAGGCACTGTAAGCATACCAGAATGTATACAGAGCTGTGCCGAGAGCATGCGCCCTGCACGCTCTTGGCACAGTTATTGGCCGCTAACAGAAAGCTCCTGGTCTGTACTTGAGATTGGGAGCTTTCTAATCCTGTGACAGCCAATCACGGCGGTCACAGGATCAGAAACCCAGCTCCACCTCCCGGTATCAGAAACCTCTTAAAGGTTTGGGAGGCAACGGCGTTAAGGGGTTAAAGATAATTTTTTTAATTAAAATAAAAAAGACGTTATACTTACCTGCTCTGTGCAACAATGTTGCACAGAGTAGTCACTTACAACTGTCCCTATTTTGGAGCAATGTGCCTCGGTCCCTCATTCTCCTCATTTGTCCCTCATGTTGGTCTGATCTCTATAGTTGTATATAAAATTTACTATTTATCTATCAAATAGTGTTTCCCAGAGCTAAACCTTTCATCCAAATTCTAAATTGCTGCATTTGTAAATTCCAAAAGCCAATATAAAGGAATAGTAAAAATGTTACTGCGCTGATCCAAAGATTTTTTAAAAAGTGCAATTTCATAAAGTGCTATTAAGAGATATGCTAAATTAGTGCACAAACAACTGACGTGCTATATAAAGTGCAACGACATTAGTGGTGTACTATACGGATAAACATGTGTGAGGATATCACATTTATATACCAAAAAATAAATATTAGAAAAACCACATAGAATGTGCAATAAACAAAATACAAAGGGCCAGATCCACGTAGCGGATCGTATTTTTATACAGGAGTAGCGTATCCTAGTAACGCTACACAGCCGCAACTTTGAGAGGCAAATGCTGTATTCACAAAGCATTTGCCTCTAAAGTTACGGCGGCGTAGCGAAATTCTCCCGGCGAAAGGGCGCCCAATTCAAATCGATGTGATGGGGGCGTGTTTTATGTTAATACGTCGTGACCCGACGTAAATGACGTTTTTTTTTTACGGCGCATGCGCCGTCCGTGGGGGTATCCCAGTGCGCATGCTCGAAATTAAACCGGAACAAGCCAATGCTTATGACGGTGACATCATTCTACGCAAATCCCTATTCGCGAACGACTTACGCAAACGACGTAACATTTTCAAAATTCGACGCGGGAACGACGGCCATACTTAACATAGGATACGCCTCATATAGCAGGGGTAACTATACGCCGGAAAAAACCCGAACGGAAACTACGTAAAAAAATGCGCCGGCCGGACGTACGTTCGTGGATCGCCGTATCTAGCTAATTTGCATAGTCAACGTGGAATTCGACGGAAACGCCACCTAGCGGCCAGCGGAAAAATGCACCTAAGATCCGACGGTGTACTAAGACGTAAGCCAGTCGGATCTAGCCCACATTCAGGCGTATCTTGTTTTGTGGATACAAAACACAGATATGCCGGAGCAAACTAGAAGTTACGCGGTGTATCAATAGATACGCCAGCGTAACTCTTTTGTGGATCTGGCCCTAAAAGTGTAAAACGGCGGTTAATTGTCAACATGGAACATCAAAGGACAAAATCAATGCACGTTGTGCTCCTATGATGGGAATTTTACCGCTGATAGTGCTCCTTATGTGAATAAATACCAAAAAATATTAAATTATGATCAAAGTCCCATAAATGACTAGTAAATGTGCAAACAACACTAAAAAAATCCAATAATGAAACAGCAAACAATTTGTCAATTGAACGATGAGTTCCAATGAGGAAGAGAAGGAAGGAAGGAAGGATCCCGAACAATAAAAGGCCACAAAATGGTTTATTTTCTGATAGCCACTGGGTATTTCCTCTTTCTCCCTCTTGCAAGATTTCCTTAGTGCCTCAAAAACAAGGGGCTCATCATGGTGTAGTACGTAAAAATAATTATTTATTAAAATAATAAAAACAGTGCACTTACAAGAAAAGTGCCTTTGACTGACACTGAGTATCCTTGGCAGTGTCGAGCGTTATAGCCGCTCACCAGCGTTTGTGTTGTTTCTCGAGAGGCGTGCGTTCCTCGCTTCTGTTTCCCTGTATTTCAACAGATGATTGTGGCGCGCAGTGCACTCCCCCTTCGTGTGTATCCAAACAACTTCTACGCGTTTCACAATACTTGCGCCATCAGGAAAGCTGTGGATACTACTTGGTACTACTACTGGCTACGTTTATCACTCTGTAGCCAGTGCTGTAAACCCCCCTCACTGTCCCCTGTTTATGTGTGAGGTCAGCCGCCATCTAGTCTAGAACCATCCGAATTACCTATTCAGCAGGTGGTCACTCCGTTTTACATTGGATGACCAATGTCTTCCCTCCTTGTCGGAAATGTCCGAGCCGCCATCTTTACTGTGGCGCCGAAAATTCCCATACCGCCATTTTGGTTACCGGCCCCCTTTCTATATATGCTGTTTATGTGGTTCCTCGGCCGCCATCTTAACGACTGGCGCCGGAAGTGCCTATTCAGCCATATTAGCTGCAGGTAAAAGAAAGGAAGTGATCTGTTTGGAATCCAAAACCACCTTGACCGTGCCCCCATCCCTGTAGTAATATAGAACAAGAAAAATTGGGTCATGGGACTTTAAATGGGGCATTGACGGGTTTGTAAACTTGTTAAGGATATCACCAGTAAAAGATCTATCACAGTCCCATCAAGGGAAATCTCTGTGGTCAAAAGAAATTGCTTAGTGATCAATCCAAAAAAGAAATTGAAGGAGTCAAATGTAAACTTAATAATGTAATATGTATCATAATATATAATACAGAGATCATGCATACAAAGGCATAATACATGTAGTCATAATAACATTGATATAAAAAATATTCAAAATCCAGGACATGACCATTAAAAGCAATCACAATAAATTGACATATAGATACAGTGGACATGATTATCCAATAAAATTGGTAGATGAAAACAAAATGATGATAAAACACATAATTGGGCAAGCTTGATCTTGGCATCCCTGAGCATGGACTCGACACGTTTCTTGGCGTTTAAAGGCAGTCATCAGGAGTGGGGTGCATAGCAATAAGCTAGAGAGAAGAAGGAGGGGGGGGGAGGGATAAACATACAGGTGAGTAGGTGCAATCTGCGTCATTTGAATCATGGTAGCAGCATAAGCGAGTTTGGTTGTATGGTACTATATACTTTTATGTTGGGCCAAAAGTGGAATAACCCTTGCGTTCCAAACTAAGGAGTGGGATGATGGTCCTGGAATGAAATGTCTCCCCCGGAGTTGAAGCAGGGACATCTCCCCCTTAGTCCAAGGACAGACCAGCCATTGAGGAGAGCCGAGGACAGAGAGACGTGGGACATCAATCAGATGAGGCAAAAGCAGCCACAGCACAATGCCAAAGGGTAAGGCGGGCGCACATGGGGCACACATTTGAGTACTGGTAAAGGAAAGAAAGTGAATGAATAAGGTTGTCAATCACTATAGGGTAATGGGGTATGGGTCCTATGTAGGAAAAATCAATTACCAGTGAGTGTGGATACATGAAGCCTCTCATCAGATGGGAATGTGTGAAGTGAGATTGCCGGGGCCATCCGAACTAAATACCCACATCCTGGGGGCGTGTCCCCACTAACGTCATGCATCATCGCATTGGGCCAGACAGTGGGATGGGAAAAAGCGACCACTTGAGGTGCAATGACCTCGGTGGGCGTCTACCTATCCAGTCAGCCATGCGGGATGGAAAAGCCATGCAGCAATCAATGGCATCCTAGGACGCCATGCATGCAGCATGCTAGCATGACGCCGATGCGCCGAAAGTCCGCCCCACCCCCATCAAGAAAAAAAATTAAAATTGGGGGATGGGCAGGGGAGGAGGAGCTGGGCGCATCACAACCCCAGGATGAGAGACACCAGGTCAATCGAACTCGCTTATGCTGCTACCATGATTCAAATGACGCAGATTGCACCTACTCACCTGTATGTTTATCCCTCCCCCCCCTCCTTCTTCTCTCTAGCTTATTGCTATGCACCCCACTCCTGATGACTGGCTTTAAACGCCAAGAAACGTGTCGAGTCCATGCTCAGGGATGCCAAGATCAAGCTTGCCCAATTATGTGTTTTATCATCATTTTGTTTTCATTTACCAATTTTATTGGATAATCATGTCAACTGTATCTATATGTCAATTTATTGTGATTGCTTTTAATGGTCATGTCCTGGATTTTGAATATTTTTTATATCAATGTTATTATGACTACATGTATTATGCCTTTGTATGCATGATCTCTGTATTATATATTATGATACATATTACATTATTAAGTTTACATTTGACTCCTTCAATTTCTTTTTTGGATTGATCACTAAGCAATTTCTTTTGACCACAGAGATTTCCCTTGATGGGACTGTGATAGATCTTTTACTGGTGATATCCTTAACAAGTTTACAAACCCGTCCATGCCCCATCGAGATGCGTATTTAAATCGGCGCGGGAGCGCGCCTGATTTAAATATGACACTCCCCTAGCCGCGGAATTTGAATTCCGCTGGGGGAGTTAGGATCCGCCGTCGCAAGTTTGGAGGTAAGTGTGTTGTGAATTTGACACTTTCCTCACAAACTTGCGAGGGCGGATCTTAATTCACATAGGTTACACGGATCTAAAGATCCGCTAACCTTTGTGAATCTGGCCCATAGAATCAGATACGCATAGATAGGGCTAGATCCTTCCTAGTCTTTTTTATTTATTTAATATTATTTTATATTTCTTATTTATCTCCCAAAGCATAGATCCACCCCAAAAAACTCTCCTTAATAATATATACCCATTTCTTCCCTTTTAAAGAATAACCACTGTAATGCTAATGATAGTGGGTATATGCATTGAATATCAGCAGAACTATAGTATATAGATATATGGCAAAAATATCAGAGTTGGTATGCTTTGGAAATATTTATATATGAAAGGACTGTTTAATGGGATCTAAACATAAACACACCGGGCCAGTTTTACAAAGAGATACGACGGTGTATCTCCTGATCCCCCATCGTATCTCTGACTTACACTGGTCCTATCTATGCGCCTGGTTCATAGAATCAGTTACGCATAGATAGGGCTAGATCCGACAGTGTTACACTGTGTTACACTGTTGGATCTTTTTTTCAATTTAAAAATGGCGCCGGGGGCGTTCCCGCTGATTTACGATAAATAATATGTAAATCAGCGAGATACGCAAATTCACGAACGTGCGCGGACCCGTCGCAGTGTTCTTACGTCATTTCCGTAGCGGTTTTCCGTCGTATACTTACCCCTTCTTTTATCAGGCGCAGCCAATGTTAAGTATAGCCGGCGTTCCCGCGTCGAATTTGAATTTTCCTACGTCGTTTGCGTACGCCGATTCACGAACACGCGCGTCGCAAGTCCCGCTCACGTCGCCACCACTGACGTCCTAGTGACGTCAGTGGGAGCAATGCATGCCGGGAAATTCCCCGGACGGCGCATGCGCATTTAAATCGGCACGGGAACGCGCCTGATTTAAATAGTACACTCCCCCTAGCCGCGGAATTTGAATTCCGCTGGGGGATTTAGGATCCGCCGTCGCAAGTTTGGAGGTAAGTGGTTTGTGAATTAGCCACTTGCCTCCTAAACTTGCGGGAGCGGATCTTAATTCACGTAGATCGAGCGGATCTATAGATCCGCTGCGCTACGTGAATCTGGCCCAAACACACCATTTTGCCTTTTGTTGTTCTTTTTTATTTTAAAATCATTACTGCATCTCGATGTAAGGTAGCCCTGGCAGAGTCGACTATAGACGCTCACGGCCATAGAGGGATGAAGCCTGCAGCTAATATAGAACAAGAAAAATTGGGTCATGGGACTTTAAATGGGGCATGGACGGGTTTGGGGCATTTCCCGGCGTGCATTGCTCCCACTGACGTCAATAGGACGTCAGTGGTTGCGACGTGAGCGGGACTTGCGACGCGCGTGTTCATGAATCGGCGTACGCAAACGACGTAGGAAAATTCAAAATCGACGCGAGAACGACGGCCATACTTAACAATACTTACCCCTGCTTTTAGAAAGGGTAAGTATACGACGGAAAACCGCTACGGAAACGACGTAAGAACACAGCGTCGGGTCCGCGTACGTTCGTGAATTTCGCGTATCTCGCTGATTTACATATTATTCAGTGTAAATCAGCGGGAACGCCCCCGGCGCCATTTTTAAATCAAAAAAAAGATCCGACAGTGTAACACAGTGTGACACTGTCGGATCTCAGCCCTATCTATGCGTAACTGATTCTATGAATCAGGTGCATAGATAGGACCAGAAAAAATCCGAGATACGATGGTGTATCTGAGATACTCCATCGTATCTCTTTTGTGAATCTGGCCCTATGAATCAGGCGCATAGATAGGACCAGTGTAAGTCAGAGATACGATGGGGGATCAGGAGATACACCGTCGTATCTCTTTGTAAAACTGGCCCGGTGGGCCAGATTCACAAAGGTTAGCGGATCTTTAGATCCGTGTAACCTATGTGTTTTAAGATCCGCCCTCGCAAGTTTGTGAGGAAAGTGTCAAATTCACAACACACTTACCTCCAAACTTGCGACGGCGGATCCTAACTCCCCCGGCGGAATTCAAATTCCGCGGCTGGGGGAGTGTACTATTTAAATCAGGCGCGCTCCCGCGCCGATTTAAATACGCATGCGCCGTCCGGGGAATTTCCCGGCTTGCATTGCTCCCACTGACGTCGCTAGGACGTCAGTGGTTGCGACGTGAGCGGGACTTGCGACGCGCGTGTTCGTGAATCGGCGTACGCAAACGACGTAGGAAAATTCAAATTCGACGCGGGAACGCCGGCTATACTTAACATTGGCTGCGCCTGATAAAAGAAGGGGTAAGTATACGACGGAAAACCGCTACGGAAATGACGTAAGAACACTGCGACGGGTCCGCGCACGTTCGTGAATTTGCGTATCTCGCTGATTTACATATTATTTATCGTAAATCAGCGGGAACGCCCCCGGCGCCATTTTTAAATTGAAAAAAAGATCCAACAGTGTAACACAGTGTAACACTGTCGGATCTAGCCCTATCTATGTGTATCTGATTCTATGAACCAGGCACATAGATAGGACCAGTGTAAGTCAGAGATACGATGGGGGATCAGGAGATACACCGTCGTATCTCTTTGTAAAACTGGCCCGGTGTGTTTATGTTTAGATCCCATTAAACAGTCCTTTCATATATAAATATTTCCAAAGCATACCAACTCTGATATTTTTGCCATATATCTATATACTATAGTTCTGCTGATATTCAATGCATATACCCACTATCATTAGCATTACAGTGGTTATTCTTTAAAAGGGAAGAAATGGGTATTTATTATTAAGGAGAGTTTTTTGGGGTGGATCTATGCTTTGGGAGATAAATAAGAAATATAAAATAATATTAAATAAATAAAAAAGACAGAAAATAAATATGAAAATAAATAAAAATAATTATAAAAAAAAAAAGATGAAATAAAATAAAAATAGAAATAAAATAAAAATAAATAAAGTTAAAAATCAAATAAATTTAAAAAGGTTACACTAATAATCTTCCAAACAACAGTTTGGGCCAGATTCTCTTACAGCCGCGTATCTTTGTGCGGGCGTAACGGCACCTATTTACGTTACGCCTCCGCAACTTATACAGGCAAATGCAGTATTCTCAAGGCACTTGCTCCGTAAGTTGCGGCGGCGTAGCGTAAATAGGCCGGCGTAAGCCCGCCTAATTCAAATGTGGAACAGGGGGGCGTGTTTTATGTTAATCACTCGTGACCAGGGCCAGATTAAGAACATCATGGGCCTGGTGCTGAGGATTTTGGTGGGGCCTTTTATAAATAATAAATAAATGCGTGGGAATGACATGAACGCAGCCCGGCCAAGGCAAGTGACCAATGGCACAGAACCCAGAAGGAAGACCGGGTGAAGATGGAAGTGCCCGGGGCCCCGCCTGATTCATCACAGCGCAGCACTGGAGGGCTCAGTCTGAAAATGTAAGTGAACACTAATGTGCTAATATGCTGTGCATACTTGTACATTGTGGCATAACCTACCCCAGGGCCTCTAAAAAGTAGTAATGTCAGGAAATTTTACTACCGCTTTATTATCACAGGATCCCAGGAGCCTCTCATGGGGCCCCCTACTGACCCGGTGGACGGTGGCCCTTGGGCAGTGCCTAAGTGCACAGTTGCCAACATTTAAAAAATATTTTCAGGGACACTTTTTTATATAAGTGCTATATTTAGAGTAGCTGAGATCCCCGATGTTCCTCTATACATCATAGTAGTAATCACAAAATTAAATGAGTACTAATAATGGGGCAGAACAAATATGAGAACTGATATTTCCTTTAGTTGAACTAACAAAAGTGTGTCCATTCTAGAGCTGGTAACATTGAGGATATTCAGTATAATTTTAAAGAACTGTTTTTGTGGGTAAGCGACATAGGGGAGGAGTATGGACGGTATATAAGTGGGAAGTATGTGCAGGTGAGGGAGAGGAATGTGGAGGGTCTAATGCCGCGTACACACCATCACTTTATGTGATTAAAAAAAACGACATTTTTAAAAACGTCAATTTAAATGACCGTGTGTGGGGGAAAACGTTGTTTTATGTCTTGTGAAAAACTACATTTTTTTTTTTAAGCATGCTTCAATTTTATGTGTCGTTTTTCAAAACGTTGTTTTTTGTTTCACAGAAATTGACCGTGTGTAGCAAAAAACGAAGTTTAAAACAACGTTTTTACACTCACGCATGCCCAGAAGCTAGATATGAAGTGAGCTTCAATGGAAAAAAGTGGTGAACGTAACCGCGCTTTGCTAGAGCATTGTGAAAAACAATGTTTTTTTAGCAACTTCGTTTTTGAAAATTGAAGTTTCAAAAACGTTGTTTTTTACTTCACAGAAAATGTCATTTTTTTCCATCACATAAAGTGATGGTGTGTACGCGGCATAACAGTGGGCACTATGTACAGGAGAGGAGTGCAAAGGGTACAGCAAAAGGCACTATGTACAGGAGAGGAGTGTGAAGGGTATGACAATGGGCAGTATGTACAGGATAAGTGTGGGGGGTATGACAGAGGATAGTACGTACCAGAGAGAAGTGTGGAGGGTATGATGGGGCAGTATGTACAGGAGAGGAATGTAGACGGTATGATAGTGGGCACTATGTATAGGAGAGGAGTGTGGAGGGTATGACAGTGAGCAGTATGTACAGGAGAGGAGTGTGGAGGGTGCGACAGTGGGCACTATGTACAGGAGAGAAGTGTATGACAGCAGGCACTATGTACAGGAGAGGAGTGTGGAGGGTATGACAGTGAACATTATGTATAGGAGAGGAGTGTGGAGGGTATGACAGTGGGCACTATGTACAGGAGAGGAGTGTGAAGGGTATGACAGTGGGCGCTCTGTATAGGAGAGGAGTGTGGAGGGTATGACAGTGGGCACTATGTACAGGAGAGGAGTGTGTAGGGTATGACAGTGGGCACTATGTATAGGAGAGAAGTGTGGAGAGTATGACAGTGAGCACTATGTACAGGAGAGGAGTGTGTAGGGTATGACAGTGGGCACTATGTATAGGAGAGAAGTGTGGAGAGTATGACAGTGGGCACTATGTACAGGAGAGGAGTGTGTAGGGTATGACAGTGGGCACTATGTATAGGAGAGAAGTGTGGAGAGTATGACAGTGGGCGCTATGTATAGGAGAGGAGTGTGTAGGGTATGACAGTGGGCACTATGTACAGGAGAGGAGTGTGGAGAGTATGACAGTGGGCACTATGTACAGGAGAGGAGTGTGGAGAGTATGACAGTGAGCACTATGTACAGAAGTGGAAAGATATTTAGGGACTGCGTAGTGGTTAAGCGGGTCATGCATGGATTAAAATTACGCCAATTATGCAGAGACCACCCATAGTCGATCTATCTATGGGCTAGCTGGTTTTACACAAGTCAATCTATTAATCGACTTGAGTACAACCAGCCTGTTAGGTTTTTCCCAAAACAATCAGTGCTGCCAGCTATAGTTAGCAACACTGATCATTGTACGCACTGGCAGAACACAATAACACTGCAGGAGTGATTCCCCCATCCACAGGTCAGCAGGTGAGAGGGTGTGTGGGGACAGGCTGGGGAGAGATACTAGTCAGTGGCTGGGTAGGCACTGGTAGTATCAGAGCCAGATACACACAGGTTACATACGCCACGATCGTTAGAGCGAGAACAATAATTCTAGTACTAGACCTCCTCTGTAACTCTAAACATGTAACCTAAAAAAATTTTAAAGCATCGCTTAGGATACCAAAAAAAATTGTGCTAACTTAACTAACTAGTGTTTTTTTTAATGAATAAAAAAAAAAAAAAAAAAAAACATGTTTGAAGAATTGCTGCACAAATACCGTGCTAGAGCTGCACAATTAATCGTTAAAAAAATTGTGATCTCGATTCAACCCCCCTGACGATCTCCAATGCAGAGTTTGACGATTCTTTGGAGAGACTCTCAGCTGTCAAAAGAAAATATCGGGCAGTCTGCCAAGTTTTTAACAGGAAACATTGTAACTAACGCTTCCTTCTTAGATCAAAGGGATACACTTCTGTGTGTAAAGAAAAAATCTGGGCAGTCTGCGAAGTTTGTAAACAAAATGAAACATTGTAACTAACTAACATTGTAACTAAATTTAACCACTTAACCACTTCCCGACCTCCTCATGTACATTTACGTCGGCAGAATGGCACGGACAGGCACAATCACGTACCTGTACGTCCTCTGCTAGACGTGGGTGGGGGGTCCGATCGGGAACCCCCCACCCCGGTACATGCGGAGGTCGGGTCCGCTCGGGGAGCGATCCGGGACGACGGCGCGGCTATTTGTTTGTAGCCGCTCCGTCGCGATCGCTCCCCGGAGCTGAAGAACGGGGAGAGCCGTGTGTAAACACGGCTTCCCCGTGCTTCACTGTGTCGGCGCATCGATCGCATCATTCCCTTTATAGGGAAGACACGATCAATGACGTCATTCCTACAGCCACACCCCCCTACACTAGTAAACACACACAAAGTAAACCCTAACTCCTACAGCGCCCCATGTGGTTAACTCCCAAACTGCAACTGTCATTTTCACAATAAAGAATGCAATTTAAATGCATTTTTTGCTGTGAAAATGACAATTGTCCCAAAAATGTGTCAAAATTGTCCGAAGTGTCCGCCATAATGTCGCAGTCACGAAAAAAATCGCTGGTCGCCGCCATTAGTAGTAAAAAAAATAAAAAAAATTAAAATGCAAAAAAACTATCCCCTATTTTGTAAACGCTATAAATTTTGCGCAAACCAACCGATAAACGATTATTGCGATTTTTTTTTACCAAAAATAGGTAGAAGAATACGTATCGGCCTAAACTGAGGGAAAACAATTTATATATGTTTTTGGGGGATATTTATTACAGCAAAAAGTAAAAAATATTGCATTTTTTTCAAAATTGTCGCTCTATTTTTGTTTATAGCGCAAAAAATAAAAACCGCAGATGTGATCAAATACCACCAAAAGAAATCTCTATTTGTGGGGAAAAAAAGACGCCAATTTTGTTTGGGAGCCACGTCGCACGACCGCGCAATTGTCTGTTAAAGCAACGCAGTCCCGAACTGTAAAAACCCCTTGGGTCTTTAGGCAGCAATATGGTCCGGGGCTTAAGTGGTTAAAGTCCAACACTTGTTTCTTAAATTAAAAAGTAATATTATTTGCTAGAAAATTACTTGGAACTGCCAAACATTATATATATATTTTAGCAGAGACTCTAGGGAATACAATGGCTATTGCTGCAATATTTTATGTCACACTGCATTTTCCCACTTCAATGAATAATAAAAACCATAAAAACAAAACAGTGAAGTTAGCCCATTTTTTTTATTTGTTTGTTTTTTTGTTTTAATGTGAAAGATGATGTTACGCCGCAAGAATGGTGAGAGAATCGTGATCTATCTTCTAAGCAAAAAAATTGCAATTCTCATTTTAGCCAGAATCGTGCAGCTCTATACCGTGCAACATAAAAAGTGCAAAGACCACCATAGAGTCATTTTCTAGCAAAAAACAAATGATGATTTTTACATGTAGTAGAGAAGTGTCAGAATTGGCCTGGGTGGCAAGGGGTTAATTACCATGAGTAATATACAAATAACTATTATAAGCCCTGTGATCCTATCAG
Organism: Rana temporaria; assembly: GCF_905171775.1. Lineage (NCBI taxonomy): Eukaryota > Metazoa > Chordata > Amphibia > Anura > Ranidae > Rana > Rana temporaria. The sequence continues at coordinate 90,257 of NW_024404422.1, read as the reverse complement.
TCTGCTGCAGTGTGTCAGCTTGTATTTATATTGGCCGCTCTGTATGTAGCTTCTGACAGGCTGTGCAAGCAGGCCCGTATCTCTGGAACCATAAATGATAGCTGTCCCATATTTTCACCAGTTGTGGGGTAGCTCTTCCCATGCCTACCCCCAAATGTGGGGTTTCTGTGACCTCTGGTCATCGAGCTACAACCCCCCAAAATCGATCTTTTTTTTTTTTTTTTGAATTTTGCATTTTTTTTTTTTTTGGGGCAAATGGGCCTATCTTGAGAAAGGGGCCTGGAGCTGCAGCTCCATCAGCCCCCTTGTTAATCCGGCCCTGCTCGTGACCCGACGTGATTGACGTTTTTCACGAACGGCGCATGCGCCGTCCGTGGACATATCCCAGTGTGCATTGCTCCAAATACGCTGCAAGGACGTATTGGTTTCGACGTGAACGTAAATTACGTCCAGCCCCATTCACGGATGACTTACGCAAACGGCGTAAAATTTTCAAATTTCGTTGCGGGAACGACGGCCATACTTAACATTGGTACGCTGCATGTACGCCTCATATAGCAGGGGTAACTTTACGCCGGGAAAAGCCTAACGTAAACGGCGTATCTGTACTGCGTCGGCCGGGCGTACGTTCGTGAATTCGCGTATCTAGCTGATTTACATATTTCGAAGCGTAAATCAGCGTACACGCCCCTAGCGGCCAGCGTAAATATGCAGTTACGATCCGACGGCGTAAGAGACTTACGCCGGTCGGATCTAATAGAAATCTATGCTTAACTGATTCTAAGAATCAGGCGCATAGATACGACCGCCCAGACCCAGAGATACGACGGCGTATCTGGAGATACGCCATCGTATCTCCTTTGTGAATCTGGGCCTTTATGTCTAGTTCCACATTCATTCCCTTAGAACCACAAGAAAACTTTCAGTACGAATGGGAGAACATATTAGAAATATTAAGAAAGGGTTCATACACCACAGTGTGTCATTGCATTTTAAGCAAAAACACAACAAAGACCCCAGTAAATTGAAATTCTACGCCATCGATAAAATAGAACAAAACTCGAGAAATTTGAACCTGAGAAGGGAAATATCACGGAACGAAACGCAGTGGATTTTTAAATTGGACACACTCAAACCTAAGGAAATGAATGTGGAACTAGACATAAACTGTTTTTCGGAAAATTATTAGTGTAACCTTTTTAAATTTATTTTATTTTTAACTTTATTTATTTTTATTTTTATTTTATTTCTATTTTTTTTTGTTTTATAGTTATTTTTATTTATTTTCATATTTATTTTCTTTCTTTTTTATTTATTTAATATTCGTTTATATTTCTTATTTATCTTCCAAGGCATAGATCCACCCCCAAAAAACTCTCCTTAATAATATATACCCATTTCTTCCCTTTTAAAGGATACCCACTGTAATGCTAATGATAGTGGGTATATGCATTGAATATCAGCAGAACTATAGTATATAGATATATGGCAAAAATATCAGAGTTGGTATGCTTTGGAAATATTTATACTGTATATAAAAGGACTGTTTAATGGGATCTAAACATAAACACACCATTTTGCCTTTTGTTGTTCTTTTTTATTTTAAAATCATTACTGCATCTCGATGTAAGGTAGCCCTGGCAGAGTCGACTATAGACGCTCACGGCCATAGAGGGATGAAGCCTGCAGCTAATATGGCTGAATAGGCACTTCTGGCGCCAGTCGTTAAGATGGCGGCCGAGGAACCACATAAACAGCATATATAGAAAGGGGGCCGGTAACCAAAATGGTGGTATGGGAATATCCGGCGCCACAGTAAAGATGGCGGCTCGGACATTTCCGGTGTAGTGTCACATTCTGCTGCCTATCGTAGAATGCTGCGGAAGTCACGTGGCGGCCAACTGCGCATGCGCAATGCGTTCCAAACGCAAGTGCGATGCGTTCCAATAGATTTACGACAGTACACACCAGCGAACCCGGCATTCAGGGCGACGTGGAATTAGAGGAAAGTGGCCAGTCGGCCTCACGTTCTCGCTTTGCTCGGACGGCTCGCTCCGCTCGCTCGGCCTCTTGGCTCTTTTTTTAACATCCTCCAATCCACGGGGATGTTAAGGAAAGAGCCTGGATGCTGACCAAGGTTTCACTGGTGTGTACTGTCGTGAATCCATTGGAACGCATCGCACTTGCGTTTGGAAAGCATTGCACATGCACAGTTGGCCGCCACGTGACTTCCGCAGCATTCTACGATAGGCAGCAGAATGTGACAATACACCGGCGGGGAGGGAAGACACAGCTGGTCATCCAATGTAAAACGGAGTGACCACCTGCGGAATAGGTAATTCGGATGGTTCTAGACTAGACGGCGGCTGACCTCACTCATAAAGAGGGGACAGTGAGGGGGGTTTACAGCACTGGCTACAGAGTGATAAACGTAGCCAGTAGCTGTCATGGCGGAACAAGCATTTCCGGTGCCATTAGCTAAGATGGCGACCGAATGCACATCTAAATGGGAAGTATTGAAGGGGGCCAGTAGCTAAAATGGCGAAATAGGAGTTTCCGGCGCCAGTAGCCAAGATGGCGGCCGGAAAACTTCCGGTATTTGGGAAAACACAAACAGCACTACAGATAGAATGCCAGGATATAAATACTGTAAACCAAGTAGTATCCACAGCTTTCCTGATGACGCAAGTATTGCGAAACGCGTAGAAGTTGTTTGGATACACACAAAGGGGAGTGCACCGCGAGCCGCAATCATCTGTTGAAATACAGGGGAACAGAAGCGAGGAACGCACGCCTTTTGAGAAACAACACAAACGCTGGTGAGCGGCTATAACACTCGACACTGCCAAGGATACTCAGTGTCGGTCAGAGGCACTTTTCTTGTAAGTGCACTGTTTTTATTATTTTAATAAATAATTATTTTTACGTACTACACCATGATGAGCCCCTTGTTTTTGAGGCACTAAGGAAATCTTGCAAGAGGGAAAAAGAGGATATACCCAGTGGCTATCAGAAAATAAACCATCTTGGGGCCTTTTATTGTTCGGGGTCTGGTGAGTGTTCAGTTTAGCCATTGGTGATGGTGGCACGTGTTTGTCGGGTGGAAGAGACAGCCACACCTCTAATAATTTATTATGTATAAGAAGCACTACCAGCATTGAACTCTTCCTTCCGTCTCTTCCTCATTGGAACTCATCGTTCAATTGACAAATTGTTTGCTGTTCCATTATTGGAATTTTTTAGTATTGTTTGCACATCTACTAATCATTTATGGGACTTTGATCATAATTTAATATTTTTTGGTATTTATTCACATAAGGAGCACTATCAGCGGTAAAGGGCCAGATTCACATAGAGTTGCGGCCGTGTAACGTAACCCGTTTACGTTACAACGCCACAAGTTTTCAGTGTTAGTGCCCGATCCACAAAGCACTTACCTGTAAACTTGCGGCGGTGTATCGTAAACACGTCGGGCGCAAGCCCGCACAATTCAAATGGGGCGGGTACCATTTAAATTAGGCACGCTCCCGCGCCGGACGTACTGCGCATGCTCAGTTTTAAAATTCCCGCCGTGCTTTGCGTGATGTGACGTCATTTTTTAGAACGGCGACGTGCGTATCGTCCATTCGTATTCCCGGACGTCTTACGCGAAAAAATAAAAAATTGAAATTTGACCCGGGAACGACGGCCATACTTTAACATGGCTCGACTAAAGTTAAGCCATGTTAAAGCATGTGTAAATTTGCGACGGGAAAAAATTACTAGCGACGACGTAACGACGGGAAAAAACTTTGTGGATCGCCGTAAATGCTCATTTGCATACCCGACGCTGGAATACGACGCGAACTCCCCCCAGCGGCGGCCGAAGTATTGCATCCTAAGACAAATACACCTGTCAGATCTTAGGGCTATCTATGCGTAACTGGTTCTATGAATCAGCCGCATAGATACGACAGGAGATACGACGGTGTATTAGGAGATACGCCGTCGTATCTCCTCTGTGAATCTGGCCCCATATTCCCATCATAGGAGCACAACGTGCATTGATTTTGTCCTTTGATGTTCCATGTTGACAATTAACCGCTGTTTTACACTTTTAGTATTTTGTTTATTGCACATTCTATGTAGTTTTTATATTATTATTATTTTTTGGTATATAAATGTGATATCCTCGCACATGTTTACCCATATAGTACACCACTAATGTCGTTGCACTTGATATAGCACGTCATTTATAGTTGTTTGTGCACTAATTTAGCATATGGCTTAATAGCACTTTATGAAATTGCACTTTTTAAAAAATCTTTGGATCAGCGCAGTAACATTTTTTCTAAGCACATTTTCAACCTTCTGTTGAAGGTTCACACAGTATTGCAGCAGATCACTTATATATTTAAAATATAATTTCTTTGCGCCGGTGACACCCATATAACTTTATAAAGGAATAGTTGTGACTAAAAAAAGCGCTTGTGGGTTTAACAAATCTTTTTTTTGTGTACAATTCTCCTTGGGTGTGACAAGGGGTGTGTCCTATGCCTACATACTTTTGCTAATAGGTGCCCCTCATTCCCATCTCAAAACATTGGGAGGCATGGTGGATCCTCCAGCAGCTCTGTCTGCTTCTTCTTCCTCTGCATGGCCCCTTAGTCCCCTTTCACACTTATACCACTTGTACCACGATTTTGGACGGTAAAGTCATTCTCCATGATTTTCAATGACTACCATTCATATTGGCACAACTTTAAGTCGTGCCGACTTCAAAGTTCCTGCACTACTTATTTTCTGATGTCGGATCAAAGTCGGATTCCGTATTAACAGATCCGACATTGGCATACGACTTGTACACGACTTGTGCATGAAGGGAAACTCCACACCAATTTTTTGGAAAAAAAAAAACGGCATGGGTTCCCCCTTCATGAGCATACCCGGCCCATATGTCTAGTATGGATTTTATGGGGAACCCCCAAAATCCATACCAGACCCTTATCCAAGCACCAGGCCGGCCACTCAGGAAAGAGGGTGGGGACGAGCGAGCGCCCCCCCTCCTGAGCCGTACCAAGCCGCATGCCCTCAACATGGGGGGGGGTGGGTGCTTTGGGGCAGGGGGACCCTGCGCCCCTCCACCCCAAAGCACCTTGCCCCCATGTTGATGAGTTTAAGGGCTGTTTCCCGACAACCCTGGCCACTGTTTTCGGGGTCTGCGAGCGAGGGGGGCTTATCGGAATCTGGGAGAACCCTTTAACAAGGGGGGCCCCAGATCCCGGCCTCCCACCCTATGTGAATGAGTATGGGGTACATCGTACCCCTACCTATTCACCTGGGGGGGGGGGGTGTCAAGAAAATATAAACACACTACACAGGTTTTTAAAGTCATTTATTAGGCAGCTTCTTTCGACTTTGGGGGTCTTCTTCCGACTTCTTCCGACTTCGGGGGTCTTCTTCTGACTCTCTGCTCTCTTCTCCCGCTCTCCGGTGCCTTCTGCCGGGCTCTGCTATCTTCTTGCAGCTCTTTTACTAGCGGCGGCCCGGTCATCCCCGTCGGCTTCTTCCCTCTTCTCTTGTCCCGATGTTGACACGAGGATCTCTCCCGCTGTAATGCCATGTGTGCAGTGCCCAACCATTTATATTGGCATGGGGCGTGGTCACCCGGTCCTGTGACATCCTATGGGGCGGGGTCACTGGGTGACATCACCTGGTGACCCCGCCCCATGCCTATATAAATGGTTGCGCACTGCACACACGGAATTACAGCGGGAGAGATCGTCATGTCAACATTGGGACAATAGAAGAGGGAAGAAGCCGGCGGGGAAGACCGGACCACCGCTAGTAAAAGAGCTGCAAGAAGATAGCGGAGCCCGGCAGAAGGCAGAAAGCACCGGAGACCGCGGAGAAGGCACCGGAGATCGAGAGAAGAGAGCAGAGAGTGGGAAGAGACCCCTGGAGTCGGAAGAAGCTGCCTAATAAATTACTTGTGTAGTGTGTTTTTTTTCTTGACACTTTTCCCCCCAGGTGAATGGGTAGGGGTACCATGTACCCCATACTCATTCACATAGGGTGGGGGGCCAGGATCTGGGGGCCCCCCGCCCGCAAACCCCAGCAACCAACGGCCAGGGTTGTCGGGAAAGGGGTCCTTGTCCTCATCAACATGGGCTTCCCCCTTGCGTCAGAGGGGGTGGTGTCACATGACGGGTGGCCCCCGCCTCACCTATTTAAGAAATGTCACTAGCTGCAGCAGCGTCATTTGCCGGGCTGTCTCCGGTGGAGACAGGCGGCCGGCGATGCTGCACTCTGGATCCCGGACGATCTTCTCATCGCTGGACCAGAGAGGAGATCACCCATCACTGGATACCGACAACGTTGGAGTGGGGAGCCAGGATCGAGAGTGGATTACTACCACTGGATTTTTTTTTTTTTTAATAAAGGACTTTTTTCCACAGTGTGTGTTTTTTTACAACTATTTACACTTCCTTCGTGAAATGGTAGGGGTACAATGTACCCCATTACCAATTCACATAGGGGGGCCCAGGATCTGGGGGTCCCCTTTGTTAAAGGGGTCTTCCAGATTCTGATAAGCCCCCCGCCCGCAGACCCCCACAACCACCGGGCAAGGGTTGTGGGGATGAGACATCCTCCCCATGTTGAGGGCATGTGGCCTGGTACGGTTCAGGAGAGGGGGGTCGCACTCTGTCCCCCCTCTTTTCTGTGGCTGGCCAGGTTAATGTGCTCGTATAAGGGGTCTGGTGTGGATTTTTGGGGGAACTTCACGCCATGAAGTTGAAATTTAAAGGAATATTTCACTTTTATTGTTTCACTTTAAGCATTATTAAATTCACTGCTCCCGAAAAAAACTTCCATTTAAAAAAAAAAAAAATTGTATTGATACATGTCCCCTGGGGCAGGACCCGGGTCCCCAAACACTTTTTAGGACAATAACTTGCATATTAGCCTTTAAAATTAGCACTTTAGATTACAAACGTTCGAGTCCCATAGACTTTAACGGGGTTCTAAAGTTCACACGAACATTTGGTGTGTTCGCAAGTTCTGGTGCGAACCGAACAGGGGGGTGTTCGGCTCATCCCTACACTAGCTGCAGCTGGGAAAGTGCTGGAATGATGAGAGGAGGTAGGTAAGTGTTTAGGGAGTGGGGCGTTTTTTACCTTCTCCTAGCACAAATCATCTACCCCAAATCCCCTCTCCTAGCGCAAATAGGAGCTTTTAAAGCACTGCTTATGGAAAACTTTGGGCACTAAGTTTGTCACTAGGAATGAGCCGAACACCCCCCTGTTCGGTTCGCACCAGAACTTGCGAACACACCAAATGTTCCTGTGAAGTTTAGAACCCTATTAAAGTCTATGGGACGCGAACATTTGAAATCTAAAGTGTTAATTTTAAAGGTTAATATGCAAGTTATTGTCCTAAAAAGTGTTTGGGGTCCTGGGTCCTGTCCCAGGGGACATGTATCAATGCAGAAAATAGTTTTAAAAACGGCCGTTTTTTCGGGAGCAGTGAATTTAATAATGCTAAAAGTGAAACAATAAAAGTGAAATATTCCTTTAAATTTCGTACCTAGGGGGGGGGGTGTAAAGCAAGCATGTGAAAAAGCGCATGTTTCCCGTACATAGAACTGTCCCTGCACAAAGTGTAATTTCTGAAAGAAAAAAAGTCTTTTAAAACCGGACTTGCGGCTATAATGAATTGTCGGCTCTGGCAATTCAGAGAGAATGCATTCATGAAAAAAAAAAATAGCGTGGGGGTCCCCCCAAATTCCATTACCAGGCCCTTCAGGTCTGGAATGGATATTAAGGGGAACCCCGCCGTCAATTAAAAAAATCCCTATTTGTCACCGCTTTAACAACACATGCAATTCAAAATACCTCCCACCTGGCCTATACTCAAAAGATGGCCGAGCAGGAGCACTGTTATTCCAGGAGGACATCCTATGATGCCCTCCCAGTCACGTGCCTCATATGCCGTAGGGACCACACTGCGGCACAATCTGTCACCCAAAATGTAATATCAAACAGTGCCGTCCAGTACAGTATATGCAATAAATCTACATACACTATATTGTCAAAAGTATTGGGACGCCTGCCTTTACACGCACATTAACTTTAATGGCATCCCAGTCTTAGTCCGGAGGGTTCAGTATTGAGTTGGCTCCTCCCTTTGCAGCTATAACACCTTCATCTCTTCTGGGAAGGCCGTCCACAAGGTTTAGGAGGGTGTCTATGGGAATGTTTGACCGTTCTTCCAGAAGAGCATTTGTGAGGTCAGGCACTGATGTTGGACAAGAAAGCCTGGCTCACAGTCTCCACTCTAATTTATTCCAAAGGTGTTCTATTGGATTGAGGTGCAGGGCCAGTCAAGCTCCTCCACCCCAAACTCGCTCGTCTATGTCTTTATGGACCTTGCTCGTGCACTGGTCCAAATCATTTGGTGGAGGGGGGATTATGGTGTGGGGTTGTTTTTCAGGGGTTGGGCTTGGCCCCTTAGTTCCAGTGAAGGGAACTCTTAAGGCATCAGCATACCGAGACATTTTGTATAATTTCATGCTCCCAACTTTGTGGGAACAGTTTGGGGATGTACCTTTTCTGTTCCAACATGACTGCCCACCCATGCACAAAGCAAGGTCCATAAAGACATGGAAGAGACAGTTTGGGGTGGAAGAACTTGGCTGACCTGCACAGAGTCCTGATCTCAACCCAATAGAACACCTTTAGGATAAATTAGAGCGGAGACGGTGAGCCAGGCCTTTTCATCCAACATCAGTGCCTGACCTCAAAAGCTGAAAATTGGGCTGGGCAGGAAGGGGGTGAAAGTGCCCAGTAGGCAAGTGGTTAATTATACATGATTCTGCACAGAACGGTTGCCCGGTAGCAGTAAATGTGCTACAGTAGATGCTGCCGATTTTGTGTCAATCTCGCCTCTGCTAGCGGCGTGATTGACCACCCGCGATCCCCTTCACGGGAGCAAGCGCTGAGCTATGTCACTCCTCCCGCTCGCCGCCCCCAATGGATTCCGATGGGTGCAGTGAGTGTGAGAAGCACAGCCTCCAGCGGCGATATCCAGTACGATCCTGTCGCGCTGGATATACAAAATCGGAGGCACCTACTGTATAGGGCGGTCTTTAAGTGGTTAAATAATATACACACTTTTTTCACCAAAGAAATGCAGCAGAATACATGTTGTCCTAAATTTATGAAGAATGATTATTTGCAAAATTTTATAACAGAAACTAAGAAAATGTGTTTCTCTCAAAAATGATTTTTGTTTTGTTTATATACAGTACCAAAAAAATAAAAACCCCAGTGGTGATTAAATACCCCAAAAGAAAGCTCTAGTTGTATGAAAAAAGTTATTAAAATATTTTTCCAGTATAGTGTTACAAAACAGAGTAATTGTCATTCAAAATGTGACAGCGACTGAAAGCTAAAAATTAGTCTTGAGAGGAAGGGAGTGTTCAGTATTAAAGTGGTCAAGGCTGAACATGTTGGGTATCTGTTTACTCAGCACAATCTCATCTTTTATATCCCCTCCCCCTCCCAAAAAAAAATGGATAATAATATCATGTTGTGTGTACTAAAACTAACCTTAATATATGTTTTACTGAAAATTCCAGCCTGATAAACCAATGTGCTAATATTGTGCCACATAAAAACATTGAAACGGCTACCATTTTATTCTCCAAAGTGTTTGTTTTCAGAAAATATATAATGTTTAGTGGTTTTAACTAATCTTAAGACCTAAAATGATTTTTAACATATGTTCCAAAAAAAGTTATCTTGTTTGCTTTATAAAAAAAAAAAACTGTTTTACTAACTTGTTATTAACATAGCATAATACAATGAAAAAAAAAATCAAAGATCAAACTAGGGCTGGGGAAAAAATCAATTCAAATCTTGAATGGAGTTGCGAGGGCAAATCGATTCTAAAAAAATCGACTTGATCAAAATTAGATATTTTTTTTTCCATAGGCCGGCGCTCCGTGGACTAGGCTGAAGCCTTGACTAAAAATCCTGCCCACAGCTCGCCGCGATCCTGGGAAAAGGCTGCGAAGCCGCTCGCGGCCTTTTCCCAGGATCGCGGCGAGCTTTGTGCCGGATTTTTAGGCGAAGTCGCGGCTTCTGTCTAGTCCGCGGCCTTTTCCCAGGATTGCGGCGGACTAGGCCTAAAAAATCCAGCCCGCAGCGCGCCGCGATCTTAGGAAAAGGCCGCTAGGCCGGATGCCGCTCACGACCTTTTCTGAGCATCGCAGCGAGCTGCGGGCAGGGTTTTTAGGCGAGGTAGCGACTTCGGCCTAGTCCGTGGCCTTTTCCCAGGATTGCAGCCAGCTGCGAGCAGGGTTTTTTAGGCGAGGCCGCAGCCTTTTCCCAGGATCGCGGCGGACAAGGCCGAAGCCGTGGCCTTGCCTAAATACCGGCGCGGTGTCCACGGGGGAAAAAAAAACTTGATTTGTATCGTGAATCGAGTTTTTTTTTAAATCGCTGATTTTTTTTTGCCTAAAATCGCCCAGCCCTAGATCAAACAATGAAACAAGAGATTAGCAACACAGATACAATGTAACACAAATGGCAGGTTTCTCATAGCAATGGTAAAAAAGTCTAAAATAATGAAAGCTCCAACACCTCTCACTATACAAGACTAGGGGAGGGGGCAGCAAACTCTGATATCTTCATATCACTGGGTGTCTTATTTTCATTTGTCTTTTCTAATCACCAGAACACTAGAAGAAAAATAAAAAATAAAATTCATTAAATAAAAAAAAATAAACATTAATGTTTATCACCTTAGAAAGTATTTATGGGTAAAAAAACATACAATACTTCTCCACATTACATGCACATTTACAAATGTTTGATAAAATTAAAAACATTTAAGTACAAAAATATCCTACTGAATATGATGGAGCATTGCTTGCAGAAGTGAGATGTTACTGAATGGAAAATAATATTATTGGGAGGAAAAGGCTCAGAAACTCAAGGGCTTACAAGGTGGAAAAGGTTTAGAAACTCAATGAGTTATAGGGAGAAAATTACTTAGGCCTTGTAATGTACACACGAGCAGACATGTCCGATGAAAATGGTCCGCGGACCGTTTTCATCGGACATGTCTGCTGGGATGTTTTGGTTTTGTACACACCATCAGACCAAAATCCCCGCGGACAGAGAACGCGGTGACGTAGAAGACACCGACTTTTTCTAACACGGAAGTTCAATGCTTCCACGCATGCGTCGAATCAATTCGACGCATTCGCGGGATTTCGGGCCGCTGGTTATACGTCATAACCAGCGGACATGTCCGATGAGTCGTACTAACCATCGGACATGTCCGACGGACATGTTTCCAGCGGACAAGTTTCTTAGCATGCTAAGAAACTTTTGTCTGCTGGAAACCTGTCTGCTAGGCCATACACACGGTCGGACATGTCCACGGACCAGTTTCCGCGAACATGTTCGGTCGTGTGTACAAGGCCTTAAGGCTAAAAGTATGCTGTAAATTAACACTTTTGCAAACTATATTAGCTATAAAACTCTACCTTGTCTTGGACACAGCAAGGTAGTAATAACATTTTAAAATATGCATTATTTGTAAAGGAATTTTGTAGTGCAGTTATACAGTATAGTGTACAGTATATGGCAGGCCCAGCAAATGCAATACTGTGTACAATTATTAATATCATCATCACACTCCACCTGCCCTGCAATACTGTACAATATACATTCAGTGTGCATTGCAGCAGTGTCACTCACACTGCACACTGAATCTATATTGTACAGTATTGCTGCCTGGGCAGGTGGAGTGTGATGATGATATTAATAATTGTACACAGTACGAAATGTTCTAAAATACTGTATATAGTGTTTTTATTCTTCAATCAGTTAATATAAACATCTTTGATATTAAAGATGTTATAGAACGCAATTGCATTGTAGAATATAAAAAAAAAAACCCAGTTACTTTTCCGAGTAACTAGTTACATTGCTAATAATGTAACTGAGTCACTAACTCAATTACTTTTTCGGACAAGTAACTTGTAATTGTAACTAATTACTTTTTTAAAGGAAGATGAACAACACTGGCTGTAACAAATCACAGCACAGTGATTGGACACAAGAGGCGGGATTTATGATTTCTCCAATCACAAGCAGGGGGCGGGATTGTGCTCCTCCAGGCATTCCCGGCCAGGACAAGTACTGTCAGTGAGTAAAGCGGTGATGTGGCGGCCTTTTTTGGGGGCATCAGATTGGCCCGGGGGGGTGGCTGTGTCAGTTTCATTCCGGGACAATGTATTGTCCTGGAATGAAGGTGCCCGGGACAGACCTGCAAAATGCGGGACTGTCCCGGGCAATTTGGGACACGTGGTCACCCTACTAGTCAGTGATTCAGTACTCCTCTAAAACTAAGAGAAGGATAAATCCAAAAGGAAAACCTACAGACCAAGAGAAAGAAATCGGTGTTCAGCTCATGCTGATCTGACTACAGCTCAGGGAAATCAGGGATATCAGACTCTACAGTACTTTACAGTATTTTTTTTATCTTACCTACTCCTGTCGGTGATGGTACACATGGAAGAACACCGGGCTTAATAATAATATAATGAGCAGAAGAACCCGAACCGGAAACAACTGCCGGTATAGGAAGATCCCGGTATCTGTGTGAGAAACTGACAGTACAGGGAAATATGAATACTTTTTTCATTTAAACATCACCAACATATACCGCAGTGCTGTACAGAGATCACTGAGCCAGTCACATCCGTCTCTGTACCAGAGGAGCTTACACTTTAATGTTCCCTCCCCCACAGTCACACACTATTATTATTATACATTTATACAGCTCTGACATATACCGCAGTGCTGTAGAGTGTGTTTTCACAGTTGTACAGGCTTCTCTCCTGGACTGAAATTACTTACTCTACTTTTAAACTGCACACTGTGAGCACTCTCCAGGTGCATTGTCAGATAGAGCCCGCCTTGTTTCCTGGCTGGAGGATGCCCAGCATCATCTACCTATTCCCTCCCCAGAGGGACTGTCCCTGGCCCCACCCCTTTCATTCATTGGATTTAAAGGGGTTGTAAAGCCTTGTGTTTTTTCACCTTAATGCATCCTATGGATTAAGGTGAAAAAACACCTTGCACTGTCCGCCCCCCCCCCCCCCCCCATTTTACTAACTTAAGCCCCGAATTTCCATGGGCTTGATCCTGCGTCTCTCTCTCCATGGCTTCTTGGCTCTTCATTGGATAGATTGATGAATGAGTAACTTGTATAGCGCTACAAACGCAAACTAAATTGCCTCAAGGTGCTTTTGCAGCCAGTGTCCGCCTGTGTCTTCAGAAGAGATGGGTCTTAGCCATTGGCTCCCTCTGCTGTCAATCAAATCCAATGATGCAGACACCAGGGGGCGGGGCCAAGTCATACACTAAGCGGCTATGGACGCAGAGTGTATGACTCGGGAGAGAGCCCGCAAGGTAACCCCCTCGGGAGAGAGCTTCCCAGAGGGGGTCATCTATTGCGGGGAGGAGCCGCGAGAGCCACAGTGGGACCCCAGAAGAGGAGGATTGAGGCCACTCTGTGCAAAACTAACTGCACAGTGGAGGTAAGTATGATATGTTTGCTATTTAAAAAAAAATAACCTTTAGTTCTTGCAATCTTGGAAGATCAGTGATACATATGGGCGTTACTTAGAGCAGTCTGCATGCGGAAACACAAACCACTCACCACAATAATTCCTGTCATTGTCTGACCCATAGGAAGTGCCTGTGACCCCGCTGTCACTCAGACAGGAAGGTATCAGAGTCTCAATACAGTAGAGATTTACCATTTGTAGAGCTCTTCAAAGAGTAGGGAATTCTTTAGATTCTGGCTTAGTGCATTAGAGATATGCTTATCCAAAGTAAATAAACAGTGCAGAAATATATTTACAGAAAAAGAGCCAATAAGAATGGAAGCTCTTCAGGTCCTGGGCTATTCGGATTCCAACAGAGTTCAGTCAATGGAGCATAAAATGGATACGGAAATTCTGAGTCTTTGGCCCCCAAGAAATATGACTCTTACTGCATAGGTTTTTCATTTCGACAGTGATTATTATTATTATACAGGATTTATATAGCACCTACAGTTTGCGCAGCGCTTTACATCATGGAAGACAGTACAGTTACAATACAATTCAATACAGGAGGGATCAAAGGGCCCTGCTCGTTAGAGCTTACAATCTAGAAGGGAGGGTCAAGTGGAACAAAGTGTAGTAGATGTGGGGGGTGATCAGATGGACAAAATTAAAGTACAGTTGTTAGGTGTGGGTAGGATAGGCTTCTCTGAAGAGGATGGTTTTCAGGGATCCTCTAAAAGCTGATAGAGAAGGAGATAGATGTATAGATTGGGGTAAGGAGTTCCATAGGCTTGGAGAGGCTCTAGAAAAGTCCTGGAGACGAGCATGGGAGCAGGTGATGAGAGAGCTAGAGAGTAGGAGGTCTTGAGAAGAACAAAGAGAACGTACAGGTTGGTATTTAGAGACTAGGTCAGTGATGTAGCTGGGGGCAGAGTTGGGGATGGCTTTGTAGGTCGTAGTTAGTATTTTGAATTTAATTTGTTGGGCGAGCGGAATCCATTGGAGGGATTGACAGAGAGGAGCAGCAGAGACATAGCGGTTGGTAAGGTGGATGAGTCTGGCAGCAGCATTCATGATGGATTGAAGGGGGGTTAGAGTATGCAGCAGTAAGCCAATGAGGAGGGAGTTGCAGTAATCGAGGCGAGAGATGACCAGGGAGTGAATTAAGAGCTTTGTTGTGTCATTGGTTAGAAAGGGGTGTATTTTGGAGATGTTGCGAAGGTTGAGGCGGCAAGATTTGGACAGTGATTGGACGTGGGGCTTGAAGGAGAGTTCAGAGTCCAGGACTACTCCTAGGACCTTGGCATGTGGGGATGGGGTTATGGTTGTGCCATCAGTTTTGACAGAGAGATCAGGGGAAGAGGCACGTGGGGGAGTAAAAATTATAAGTTTGGTTTTGGATAGATTGAGTTTGAGGAAGTGGTGCGACATCCAAACTGATATATCTGATAGTAAATTAGTGATACGTGAGGAAAATGAAGGGGCGAGTTGAGGGGCAGAGAAATAGATTTGAGTGTCGTCAGCATAGAGATGGTATTGGAAGCCGTGGGAGGCTATAAGCTGACCCAGGGAGGAGGTGTAGATAGAAAATAGGAGGGGTCCAAGAACAGAACCTTGGGGGACCCCAACAGAGAATGGAAGAGGAGAGGAGGAAGTAGAGTTGTAAGTAATGCTGAAGGTGCGGTTGGATAAGTAAGTAGTGAACCAGTGAAGAGTAAAGTCACAGAGACCAAAGGTGTGGAGTTTTTTGAGGAGGAGTGGGTGGTCAACCGTATCAAAGGCAGCAGAGAGGTCCAGGAGTAGGAGTACGGAATAGTGTCCCTTAGTTTTGGCCGTTAGTATATTGTTTGTTAGTTTTAGGAGAGCAGTTTCTGTGGAATGTTGAGGACGAAATCCAGACTGAAGGGGATCAAGAAGGTTATTATCAGCAAGGTGGATGCTCAGTCGGCTGTAGACTATACGTTCAAGGAGTTTGGATAAAAAGGGGAGCAAGGAGATGGGGTGTAGGTTGTCAGGATTGGATGGGTCCAGTGAGGGCTTTTTAAGTATGGGGCTGACAAGTGCATGTTTCAAAGAGTTAGGGAAGATGCCAGAAGAGAGGGAGAGATTGAAGATGTGCGTTAGAGAGTGTAGAATAGAGTCAGAGGGTGAACATAGCATTTGTGAGGGAACAGGATCCAGAGGGCAGGTGGTAAGATGGACGTTAGTAAGTAATTTAGCGACCTCGTCCATAGTGGTGGGGTTGAAAGAGGGAAGTAATGATTGTACCTGTGGGCATGAGGTGTATAGCATGGAGGGTATCTGAACAGTAGAGATCTCCTTGCGAATTGTATCAATCTTCTGTTTGAAGTGATTGGCGATCTCCTGGGCAGTGAGTGAGTTGGTGGGTGGAGGCAGTGGGGGACGAAGTAGAGAGTTGAAGGTAGAGAAGAGTTGACGGGGACGGGATGATACGTTTTTAATGAGGGTGATGAAATAGGTCTGCTTGGCAGTGAGGAGGCTGGAATTGTATTTTTGGAGGGCAGATTTTTACCGTTCGAATTCTTTCTGGGACTTTGTCTTACGCCACAGGTGCTCGAGGGCACGGCTGTGTTTTTTCATACTTTTAGTATCATCTGTTTGCCAGGGTTGAAGGGGGCGGGGCCTTATTCTGCGTGCAGTGAGGGGGGCCAGGTTGTCCAGTGATGCTAGAAGTGAAGTGTTGTAGACAGAAGTGGCTAGGTGGATGCAGGACAGGGGTGCGATTTTGTCATAGTGGTGGTCAGTCGGAGAGTATAGAAGAGAAGGGTTGATATGGTGAAGGTTTCTACGAGAGATCGTTGTACACACGACCGTTTTTATTGTCCTAGAAAAAACAACGTTTTTCTCAACGTGATTCTTGTCAAGCCTGCCTTGCATACACACGATCGTGAAAAAAAATGCTCGAGCAAAGCGCGGTGACGTACAACACGTACGACGCCACTATAAAGGGGAAGTTCCATTCGGATGGCGCCACCCTTTGGGCTGCTTTTGCTGATTTCGTGTTAGTAAAAGTTTGGTGAGAGACGATTCGCGCTTTTCAGTCTGTTACAGCGTGATGAATGTGATATCTCCATTAGGAACGCTAGTTTTACCAGAACAAGTGCTCCCGTCTCATTACTTGCTTCTGAGCATGTGCGTTTTTTTCCCATCGTTAAAGCCCACACACGACCGTTTTTCATGACGTGAAAAACGACGACGTGAAAAACAATGCGAAAAATTAGAGTGTGTTCTACATTTTTAATGAACACACGATTGTTTTTAATGACCATTTTAAAAAATTAAATTTTTCTCATCATGAAAAACAGTCGTGTGTACGCGGCTAAAGGGATAACTACAGATGGAGCACTCTTTTCTGATTCTCGAGGAGGGCATTGACATGCATACCATGACCAATCAAAGGGTCTGATGAGGGCCCAAGGAGCTTTGGAGTATTCCATTGTAACTAGCAGACCCTCCTTCTGGAATAGGAAAAGTACCGTATTTATCTGGGTATACCGCGCACCGGCGTATAGTGCGCACCCCAAGTCTAGAAGGGAAATTTCAGGAAAAAATTACTTACAGTTTGAATGCCCCTGTCTGTGTCTTGCCTGGCGTCCATCGGCGGCCTTGTCCGGTCCGGCGTCTGTCTGTGGCCTTGGTGGTGTCCTCCCCGCTTCTCCCGCGCTGTCTCTGAGCGCTGCCGCCGACATATACCGAGCGCAGTACACTCGGGGCCTTGGTGGTGTCCTCCCTGCTTCTCCCGCGCTGTCTCTGAGCGCCGCCGCTGACATATACCGAGCGCAGTACACTCGGGTACACTCGGCTAGTCTTGGCCACGCTCGACTCCTTTCGCATAAAGGCTAGGAGGCGGCACAGGGCGTGACCGCGAGCGGAGCCGAGCCTAGCCGAGTGTACCCGAGTGTACTGCGCTCGGTATATGTCGGCGGTGGCGCTCAGAGACAGCGCGGATTGGCGTATAACGTGCACCCACGATTTTCCCCTGATCTTAAGGGGAAAAAAGTGTGCGTTATATGCCGATAAATACGGTAATTGGGGGAGGAGAAACTATCTTACGAGAAATCCTGTTGAGTTGATGCCACATTCCAAAAATAGTTTAGAAAAATAGAGGGAATGCCCCAGGGATTGTATGGGCAAAAAGATCAAAACAGGATAAATAGGGAGGGAGTACACAAATTATATAACAATATAAATTTTATTCCATATAAAAAAATATAGACATGAATGTTTAAAACATTAGATGGAACGAAAAAATGAAAACATAAATATACAGCTGCTACTAGTTGTAACACACAATGAACCTCTAGACATCAAGTCGAGTAAGGATTGTGGTCGCAGTAAAACCCGACATGTTTTGGAAAACACCAAAATATTTTTCTATTCATTTCCTTCCTTATGGGTAAAAGTAGAGGTATGCTGATATATTTCTATTGAAAAAAGTATATATAGATAAATATGTATCAACATATAAATGATCAAGTAAACAAACATAACTTGAATGTGATAATTATTTACAAAAGACAGAAGAAATATAAATAGATGCTTGGTACTCACAAATGGTATGTTCCTTTAAAGAGGAACTAAAAAAAATAAAACACCCTGCAAGACAAAGGCATAATGAGCTAGTATGCATAGTATACTAGCTTATTATGAACTACTTACCTGAGATCAAAACCCCTGCAGCTGTCCTCGTTCACCTCCTCCGTCGCCACCATGTCTCCCGGAGTGACTTCCGTGTATCGCTGCTCCGGCGATGTGACTGGCCGGAGCAGCGATGATGTCACTCCCTTGGGCGTAGCTAAGTACTAGTGCGAAACGCGTCAGTTGTGTGTCCTTTTTTTCTTGCTGTGGCTTGTAGTGCTTTTTATCCAATTTTACCAATAAAAGCAACTTAAGGAATTCCTCTGGAGGGCGGCTATCCAAACACCTTTTTTGTTCTTTGCTATACGCATTGCCAGCACCCTTGGTCTGTGAGAGGAGGTTGATTACCAAAGCATATCCACCTGAAGCGGTTACCTCCCTTTCCCTGTGAGAAAATAAATAAATCGCGCTACCTCTAAGGCCCCGTACACACGGACGGACAGTGCGCTGAAAACGGTCCGCCGGACCGTTTTCAGCGGACATGTCCGCCCGGAGATTTCTGTCTGATGGTTGTACACACCATCAGACAGAAATCCGCGCGTAAACAATACGCGGAGACGTGGCCGCGATGATGACGCGGCGACGTGGGCCGCCCTGGAAGTTCAAAGCTTCCACGCATGCGTCGAATCAGTACGGTGAGTCTGTACAGACGACCGAACACGTGTCCTGTGAGTCTGTACAGACGACCGAACACGTCCGACGGAAAGGTTTCGAGCGGACAGATTTCTTAGCATGCTAAGAAATTTTTGTCTGCTGGAAACTGTCCGATCCGCCGGACAACTGTCCGGTCGGGCCTACACACGACCAGATCTGTCCGCTGAAACTGGTCCGTCGGACCAGATTCAGCGGATCGATCCGGTCATGTGTACGGGGCCAAAAACATAAAAACTTATTGAAAACACAAAATGATGATTTAAATATGAGTGATATATGATGATATATATAGCTCACTAATATATCAAAGACAGTGGAGTTTGATAGCCACTAGAAGGCGCTATGTGGCAATCTCAGAACCCCTCAGTGTTAATAAAACAGTGATATGATTATACCAATAAAAGAATAGATTATATACATTTCCATCAAAAAACATATATAACAAAAACTAAAAACAAAAATAAAAATAAAAAATTAAATATAAAAAATAAAATAAAAAATTGTGGCAAAGTCCATAAGTATTTAACAGGTGAATTATCAAAAACCTGTGATTTTTGCCAAATTTCAGATTAGTTGAAAACGTGTCCAAAGAAAACAGTGATGTATCCTCC
Organism: Rana temporaria; assembly: GCF_905171775.1. Taxonomy (NCBI): domain Eukaryota; kingdom Metazoa; phylum Chordata; class Amphibia; order Anura; family Ranidae; genus Rana; species Rana temporaria. Next base: position 70,724 of record NW_024404422.1, on the reverse strand, counting down.
ACCAGACTATGGATTGGCTCCTTACCAAACCCCCATGATCCCTTATTACAGGGGATCATAAACAGCATATAATAATCACTCCTAGTCTCGTAGTTCAGACATATATGGTCCAATAGGGTCTCATTCACAAGTGATTTTACCAGCATCTATTCTTGCAAGTGCATTACTACTTTTTAATTAAACATTTTTACTCTATGTGGAGCTATTATTGATTCTTACATGGTGAGCATTGATGCCGGTGAAATCACTTGTGGATGAGACCCAATAGGACCGTATATGTCTGAACTACGAGACTAGGAGTAACTACCTATTGCATGTTGTTTATGATCCCCTGTAATAAGGGATCATGGAGATTTGGTAAGGAGCCAATCCATAGTCTGGTGGAGGATACATCACTGTTTCCTTTGGACACGTTTTCAACTAATCAGAAATTTGGCACAAACCACGGGTGTTTGGTAATTCATCTGTTAAATACTTATGGACTTTATTGCCACAATTTTTAATTTAATTTTTTATATTTTATTTTTATTTGTTTTTTTTTTAGGTTTTTGTTATATATGCTTTTTGATTGAAATGTATATAATCTATTCTTTTGTTGGTATTATCATATCACTGTTTTATTAACAGATTGCCACATAGCGCCTTCTAGTGGCTATCAAACTCCACTGTCTTTGATATATTAGTGAGCTATATACAGTATATCATCATATATCACTCATATTTAAATCATAATTTTGTGTTTTTAATACGTTTTTATGTAGAGGTAGCGCGATTTATTTATTTTCTCACATTTTTTCAATTGTATTTATTGTTTACATGCAAATCGCAGCTCTCGAAGTGAATAGACTGCTATAGACCACCGAGTCCTCACATTATTGACTGAGTTCCTTTCCACTTATACACTAAACAGCAAACATTTCTTGCTGCTTGGGGATCTTAACCTTTGGGCCAACTCCTCACTAGATCCCATGGCCGTCGCTTGCATTGACCACCTGGAAGGATTAGGTATGCAGCAACTAGTATGTGGGCCCACGCATACTTCTGGTCACACGCTCGATCTTATTTTCAGGCAAGATCTGGAAGTAAAAATTCTGGAAAATGAACCGTTGCCATGGACAGACCACCGTGTAATCAAATTCATGATTACCAATAATGCCCCTTTAACAAAAACACCAAAACCAGTGACAATGCACTGGACGAGATCTCAGAAGAAGCTCCATTCGGAACTCTTCAAAACAACACTAGGGAACAAAGTAAAAGATATTCATTCACGTCAGTCAGCCACTGAAACCCTGGATGCCATTAATATAGCTCTACTACAGTCAGCCGACTCAGTAGCGCCCAAACGCAAAACCTGCATCCCGAAACACAACTCCAGCTCGTTCAACGACCAGCTGGCGTTGTTTAAGCAAGAACGCAGAAGAGCGGAAGCAGCCTGGAAAAGAAGCACTACCGATAAAAAACACGCCATCTACAAGGAAATAACAAAAAAATACCACAAAGAAATTTTCAAGGCCAAAAAAAAACATTTTTCCTAGATCATCACCAATGCCCTAAACCGCCCTTGAGAACTCTTCAAGCTGGTCACCCAGACCATGAATCCAGCCTGTCTTGAAGCCCCCAATTCTGATACCCAAGAATTTTGCAGTGAATTATCGGATCACTTCATTAACAAAATTGAAAGGATCCGTGAAAGCATTCAGCAAAACAGTACCCTTCTCAATCCCCCCCTTAGTCAACCACCCAACGCCCATGAAAATCAGCCGCAATTAACCAGGTTCACTCTAAAACCCATCTCCATCGAGGCCTCAAAAATATCATCAGCGCCCTGCGTAACAGCACAGCACCTAATGATATTATCCCTACCAAACTGCTAAAGGAATGTGCCGATATTCTGGCACCACCTATTAACCACTTAAGCCCCGGACCAATATGCTGCTAAATGCCCAAAGGCGTTTTTACAATTCAGCACTGCGTCGCTTTAACAGACAATTGCGCGGTCGTGCGACGTGGCTCCCAAACAAAATTAGCGTCCTTTTTTCCCCACAAATAGAGCTTTCTTTTGGTGGTATTTGATCACCTCTGCGGTTTTTATTTTTTGCGCTATAAACAAAAATAGAGCGACAATTTTGAAAAAAATTTAATATTTTTTACATTTTGCTATAATAAATATCCCCCAAAAACATATATAAAAACATTTTTTTCCTCAGTTTAGGCCGATACGTATTCTTCTACCTATTTTTGGTAAAAAAAATCGCAATAAGTGTTTATCGATTGGTTTGCGCAAAATTTATAGCGTTTACAAAATAGGGGATATTTTTTTTGCATTTTTATTAATTTTTTTTTTTCCTACTATTGGCGGAGATCAGCGATTTTTTTCGTGACTGCGACATCATGGCGGACACTTCGGACAATTTTGACACATTTTTGGGACCATTGTCATTTTCACAGCAAAAAATGCATTTAAATTGCATTGTTTATTGTGAAAATGACAGTTGCAGTTTGGGAGTTAACCACAGGGGGCGCTGTAGGAGTTAGGGTTCACCTAGTGTGTGTTTACAACTGTAGGGGGGTGTGGCTGTAGGTCTGACGTCATCGATCGAGTCTCCCTATAAAAGGGATCACTCGATCGATACGCCGCCACAGTGAAGCACGGGGAAGCCGTGTTTACATACGGCTCTCCCCGTTCTTCAGCTCCGGGGAGCGATCGCGACGGAGCGGCTATAAACGAATAGCCGCGCCGTTATCCCGGATCGCTCCCCGCGGGAATCCGCCCGCCGCACGCAGCGGGGGTCCCGATCGGACCCCCGACCCGCGGAAAGGCAAGGACGTATATATACGCCCTTCTGCCTGTCCGTGCCATTTTGCGGACGTAAATAGTCGTGCGGCGGGCGTTAAGTGGTTAAGCAGCTGATTAACCAGTCATTCAGGGAGGGCTCAGTACCCACCCTGTTGAAACAAGGTATAATCAAACCCATCTTAAAGAAACCCACCCTTAACTCCAAAGACCCTGAACACCGTCATCCCATAACAGCTCTGAACGTCTTCTCCAAGGTGATGGAGAAAGTGGTGGTGCAACAGCTGCAACAGCATCTAGACACCCATAATTTGCTTGATCCTTTTCAATCAGGTTTCCGTCCAGGACACGGGACAGAAACAGCATTGCTCAAAATATGGGATGATGCTCTCGAGGCCGCAGACGAAGGAGAATCTTGTCTTCTAGTACTCTTGGACCTCAGTGCAGCTTTTGACACGGTAGACCACAAACTATTGCTGACTCGGCTATCGGAAGTAGCCAGAGTCGCAGAAGGTGACCTATCCTGGTTCACCTCCTTTTTGGAAAACCGATAATAAACGGTGAGACTGGGACCGGTCACCTCTGAAAAACGCACGGTATCATGCGGTGTCCCCCAAGGATCCTCTTTATCACCGGTGCTGTTTAATATCTATCTTCACCCACTTTTTGAAATCATCAGCCAGAATCTGCTCTACCATTCCTATGCGGATGACACACAACTGTACTTTCGCATTTGCAACAAAAAGGATCACCATCTCAATCTAGAGAAATGTCAGTCTTTTATAGAGAACTGGATAACAAAGAGTTAGCTTAAACTCAACGGCTCAAAAACAGAACTTCTCTTGTTTCACGCCAATCGAAAGAATCAACCGGCAACACCCTGGACACCCTCGCCCATTCTGAGCAAAATCATCACCCCTCGCACCAAAGTCAAAAGTCTCAGAGTAATTTTTGACAACCTACATGACAATGGATGCACAAATAGGGTCAGTAGTCAGCGGATCCCACCATCTGCTGCGCCTACTACGCAGACTTATTCCATTTATCCCCAAAGAAGACATAGCAGTTGTGGTGGGAACAATCGTCAACTCCAGTCTTGCAAATGCTCTCTACCTCGGACTCCCAAAGTACCAAATCACTCGCTTGCAGGTCGTTCAGAATACGGCCGCGCGACTTGTGACTGGGAAAAAACCTTGGGAATCAATCTCCCCCTCACTGAGAAGCCTTCACTGGCTCCCAGTGAAAGACAGAATCACCTTTAAAGCGCTCTGCCTGACGCACAAATGTATCTTGGGTAATGCACCCAAGTATTTGTGCGAAAAACTAAAGGCATACAACCCCAGTCGCACGCTGCGATCCTCCAACCAATATCTACTCCAAATCCCTAAAACCAGATACAAGTCCAAAGGAGAAAGGAGATTTGCTGTCCTGGGCCCTCGACTTTGGAACACTTTACCAACCTCCATTCGGTTGGAGGAGAATCACTTGGCCTTTAGGAGAAAGATCAAAACCCATCTCTTCTGAGGTCAAAGGAGAAATGGTCAACAAGCGCCCAGAGGCGATTCAGTTCGCATGTGTAGCGCTATATAAGTTTTTCACTCACTCACTGTCACTAGGTTGCAGGTCTTTTTTCCTCTTTTTTTCACTTTCTCCCGTTTATGGTATTTTAGCGCAGTAAACACACAAATCCCCGTTCTATCAGGGGAGAGGAGACAGATCTGTTGTTCCTAATGCTTAGGAACAACAATCTGTCTCCTCCCCCAGTCAGTCCCATCCCCCCACAGTTAGAATCACTCCCTAGGAAAAACATTTAACCCCTTGAGTGCCCCCTACTGTTACCCCTTCCCTGCCAGTGACATTTATACAATAATCAGTGCACTGATTGCTATATAAATGTCAATGGTCCCAAAAATGTGTTTTCTTTTCAAAATTGTTGCTGTTCTTTTGTTTATAACGCAAAAAATAAAAACCGCAGAGGTGATCAAATACCACCAAAAGAAAGCTCTATTTGTGGGGAAGAAAAGGACATAAATTTTGTTTGGGTACAACGTTGCACGACCGCGCAATTGTCAGTTAAAGTGACGCAGTGCTGAATCGCAAAAAGTGGCCTGGTCAGAAAGGGGTTAAATCCTTCCGGAGCTGAAGTTGTTAATATTGTTTCCTCTTAGTATGTTTTTATATAAAATTTGTTATTGAATAAAATATTTATTTTTAACTTATCTGGTGTGATTAATGCCTTAAAAGTCCATGCTTTCCAATCGCTTGTTTTTAGTCTGGCAATTACTAGTGTAGCGATACCTCTAAAGCACAGGTGTCAAACACAAGGCCCGTGGGCCGAATCCGGCCCTCCAGGCCATTTTATGTGGCCCTCGTACCTCTCCTGCAGCTCCAGCCCTCCTCCAGACCCTTACTTTCTGCTTTAAAGCAATGCATCCAGCTTCTTCACAGCAGCAGCATAAAGTAAGTGAGTAAGTAAGTACACTGTGATGTAAGGGAGAGTGGGGGACTCAACTTCTGGTGGTGGGGGGGCTCTTGACATCTAATGTAAGGGGAGGGGATGGGCTGGACATCTAGGGCCAGATTCACGTACCTTGGCGCATCATTAGGCGGGCGTAGAGCATCGCAGATACACTACGCCGTCAAAACTTAGAAAGGCAAGCATCCTATTCAGCAAGCAAATGCGCGCTGCGATGCGCCATCGTAACTTAATTTAGACGGCGTAAGCCGACATAATTCAAAGTGGGAAGGAGGTGGGCGTGATCAATTTAAATGAAGCGTGACCCCATGCAAATTAAGGTCTGAACAAACGGCGCATGCGCCGTCACGTGATAGCATGCCCCGCGTCCCACTGCGCATGCGCGCAACTTCGCCTATCGTATCCCCCGAGATAACCCGGCCCACCGTTTACGCCCAGGGCATAAATACGCCCAGACATGCGCCCGTCAAGCGCAAAAGTACACCAGCAGGTTTTGTTGGTTTGGTGTGGCTACTTTTGTCTTGTTCTTTGCTAAAACCATGTCTGAAGCCGGGGCCTAAAGAAAGGAGGCAGAAAAACGTTTCAAATAAGGAGAAGGCGGTCATAATTGATGCCATGGCAAGGTACAACAAGTACCTCCACGGCTCGGAGAGTGGCTCGACCAGCAAGGTCCGTAAGAATGCGATATTGGCACAGATTGCAGCGGAGGTGAGTGCCCTTGGCTATGCGGAACGGACCCCAGACAAGATTGCCAAGAAAATCAATGACCTGCGGCGTCTCGTGAAGGAGAAGGTGGCCAAGATGAAGAGGCACAGAAGGGGCACCGGAGGTGGACCAGCCCTGAAGATCACCCTGACACCTGATGAGTAGGTCATAGCCAGGTGCTTTTGGAGAGGGAGCAGGTGGAGGGCCTGGAGGGATTTGAGTCTGTTGATCAGCCCTTGAGGACAGGTGAGTGTGTTTTATCTTTTATCTGGAGTGTAGCATGTGTGGGGGGGGAATCTGTGACAAGTGTGTGGGTCCACCAACATGTGAATGTTTTATGTCATCCACAGATGTGCAGGATGAAGCGGGCCCATCCTCAGCTGCTGGGCAAACAACCCTATCCCATGACGACAGTGTCCATACCTCTCCTTTAGAGGAAGTAGAGGATGAGCACAGGGACCTGGAGGAAGGAATTTACCTTGGGGACGAGACCACCATCCCAGGACCCTCCCATACCTCCAACTCCATAGGGGATAGCCCCCCAAGGGCCTCCAACTTCAGGGGAAGTCCCCCAAGGCCCTCCTCAAATGTGGGAACCCCCCCAAGGGCATTCACCCTTTTGGGAAGCCCCTCCTCCATAAGGGAAGTGCCCTCAGGGGCATCCCCATATAGTAGACCCCAAGCCACACCTGCACCCAGGAAGGCAACTAGGAAGACGAGGGGTGATCCTGACGCCTTAGGATCCACTTTGGCAAGGGACCAGGCCAGGCAGACCCACCATGTTGGTTCTGTGGCCTGTGATATGCACCGGGTGGCAGCCAGCCTGGCCTCCTTGGAGCAGACCCAGGCTGCTTTCACTGCCTCCATGACCGAAAGTGTGCAGGAGGTCTGTGTCAACAGCACTGCGTTGGTGACCTGTGTCAGTGACCTGGAGGCCACAAATTCAGGCCTTGTGGCAGAGGTGAGGAGCCTGGCAGTGGCCATACATGCCAATACAGTAGCCATTGAGGCGGTGGGGAATCAGACAACTGCGGTCCTCACCCGCATAGCCGTGGCTTTAGAGGGAATCCAGGCAGCCAGGGAGAGACCGGGGGATGTTCCTCCTCCCAATGATCCACCCCCCCACCCGCGGCTGCCACCAGGCAACAGAGGGCCAGGAGCCTTGGCACTAGGCGTAGTCCACGTCAGGCCAGATGAGTGCCAGTTCTATGATTTTCTTTTTATACTCGACATGAGTCTTATTTTTTTATTATACTCATGAAATGAGTCTTATTATTTGATTATTATACTCATGATATGAGTGATATTATTTTATTATGATACTCGATTGGAGTTTTATTCATTTTATTATTATACTCAATAGATTTTTTTTATTTTATTTTCACAAAAATATACAGCAACATAATTGGAGCCTTGACGTGGCGTTGCTGCTCCCTAGTACTGTGTGCTGTACTTCTGTCTAATCCAATTTAATGGGGTTGTGGGGGGTGTGTGCTTGGGACCACAGTGATGTGCATGCGTGCATTCTCATTGTGCCATGTTTATTGTGTGTCTTTAACGTGAAAAGAAGCCTACCACGAGGCATCTCCTGACTGCTCTTCCCTCAGCAGACGGGGGACCCTCGGTTGGGGGGGGGGGAATGTATGGTTCAGGGGTCAGGTCATCATGTAGATCAATCTCCAGGCCCTTTCTCACAGCGAAGTTGTGCAGAATACAACATGCCCCGATGATCTGGCACACGATGTTTGGGGCATACAACAGGGTACCCCCAGACTTATCCAGGCATCTAAAACATGACTTCATGAGGCCAAATGTGCGTTCCACCACTGCACGGGTACGTATGTGTGCCTCATTATATCATCTCTCTCCTGGGGTTCCGGAATGGAGTCATAAGATGGGGTCCCAGTGCATATGCAGAGTCACCTGGAAGGGAAAAGACAGGAGGATGTTAGTCATGCATGTGCCCCTCGTGATGTCTGCATCATGGGGGGGGGGACAGTCATACCTGACACCCATGTCACTCACCAACCAGCCAGCTGTCCCCATATACGTTCTGTTCAAATTCTGTTGGGATGTTGCATTGTCGGTACAGTAAATGTAGCTGTCATGGCTGGATCCTGGGTGTTTGGCACAGACGTGCCATATGAGGCCTTGGGCATCCACTATCACCTGTACATTAATTGAATGCCAATGCTTCCGATTTCGGTATAGGTGCTCTGCGTCCCGGGGGGGCTGTAGTGCCACATGGGTACAATCAATGGCCCCGATGGTGCGTGGGAATCTGGCAATTTGGTAGAAATCTGCCCTTATCTTATTCCGCTGGACCTTCTGGGTGGGTCTGAAGATGTGGTGTGCCATGTGTCTCAGGATTGCGGGGACAACCTGGTGCACACATCTGCTCATGGTGGATTGTGACATCCCAGCCAAATTTCCACTGGTTCTTTGAAAAGATCCACTGGCCAGGAAATGCAGTGTTGCCAGGACCTTGAGCAGTGGCGGCACTGCTTGTGAGCGGTGTGTCTGGCTGGTGAGGTCATCCTGCAGGGTTCTGACTATTTCCAGGATGGCATCAGTGTCAAATCTAAACAAGCGATACACCTCTGATTCCCCCATGGCAAAGAGGTCCATGCGCTCTCGGTATACCCTCTCCTGTGCCCTCCTCCTCCTCCTACGTGCGCATAGACGCAGTAGTGCTATGACCACGGCTGCCCCTGGCATGTTGGCACACAGATGTGTTGTCCTGCAAGTGTTGTTGCTCTGGTCGTCTGTCACGCTGCTTCTGTTGCTGCTCTCCAGCTGACCTGTGCAAGTCTGGTGTAAAGTTACCCCTGCTTTTATGAGGGGTAACTTTAAGCGGGGTGTACAGCTTACGCGCACCGCGCGTAGCCTGCGCCGGACAATCGTACACATGTGAATCGGCATATCTCCCTCATTTGCATAATTGAATAGGAAATCAATGGGAAAGAACGTTGCGCCCAGCCTAAATATGCGCCAAAGTTCCGCCGGCGGAAAACAGTTACGTCGGACGGATGAAGCCTATTTCCGCGCGTATGTGCTTCTGTGGGTACGGCGCATAGATACGACGCCTAAATTTCGATTTACGCCGGCGCATCTCCAGATACACCGTCGTATCTCTTTGTGAATCTGGCCCCTAATCTTACAGATACAACCGGCCCTTTTGAGGGAAATCATAATGCTGATGTGGCCCACAATGAAATTGAGTTTGACACCCTTGCTCTAAAGGGACCTCTGGATTTCGAGCCTATTTCCCCCTTACAGCACCCACTGCCAGGTAAATGGCATTTTCACATGCTCCCAGTTGGCTCAATAAACAGTCTAGGATGGGATGGGGGTGCACAGGATACCCCAAACAGAAGAAATACTGTAGAACTATGTACAAACAGTTGAGGACCTGCTCAATCTCTGGCTACTCTAATTCAGGATGCAAGCTGTAGTACAAAACTGAACAGGCAGAGAAGGGAGCGGGGGGCATGGCTCACTAGTGCTGTGTGTGTCTATTAATGCACCCAGCCTGGCTTGAGAGAGCATGTGCATGGGTGCCTCCTTAACACCCAGATTGCTAAAGGAAGGCGGAGAGGACAGAGCTTGCAGGGGGACTGCCAGATAATGAGGGAAGTAACCTTTCTGAGCAAAGGCCGTCCTCATCTTCTCAGGCTCTGGTACGTGACATATTCTCACAGCACAGGGACTTTACTGATCATCAGAATATGATTTGATACTTAGGTTTAGAGATCCCATTTACAATGCACTTCTTCATACATCCTGAAAATGCATCATACAGATAAATCTCTGTTTTTACCTACTATCTCTTTATTTGTCCCCTCTCCGTTCCGGTAGGGCGCGGTACTCAGTGTGGTGTGATTCACATTGCAAGCCACCATCTGTCCTTGCATCGTCTCTGTGAGGGTCAGTTTGGACATCTTGGTGAAGGTTCCATCTTGGTTCTCAGTCAGTTCTTCTTTAACCTGGTCAGTGCTCGGGGAGATGCTCCAGGAAATGTCCAAATCTTGAGGATAAAACCTCTCTGCTTTACAGATTAGAAGATAATGCTGAGTGTCCTCCACCAGGGTCACCACAGGACTCGCTGGAAAATACATAAACAATCTGTTAATGCAGCAGATGGGCAATCTACAAAGAAATGATCAAAACCAGTGGTGGGGCGTCCATACGGGGCACAGGGGCGCCACCGCCCTAATCCATGCACCTGACCCCTAATATGCATGCACAGCGCATGGATTCCAATGGGGTTTTTATGTTTTTAGAAGCAGATGATTAGAGCCTGAAGCTCTAATTGGCTTCAAAAAAAGGGTGGGCTTGGAGCGCAGAGCCCACCCAGTTGTGTGACAATAGCAAATTAACATTCACTATTGTCTTCTTGATTCTCTTCCTGGCCAATCAAGAAGTTCCGAGAGGAGAAGTGATGCTATTGGCCACCAAGGGGGTGGAGGAGGAGAAGCTGCCCGCTCCCTGTGACCTCTATGTGACCTATATGGGGTAAGTGCAAGGCTAGTGCTTGACCCGACTGACTGGGGGGGAGGTTTCAGGTTGGGTGCGGATGACCCGACTGACTGGGGGGGAGGTTTCAGGTTGGGTGCGGGTGACCCAACTGACTGGGGGGGAGGTTTCAGGTTGGGTGCGGGTGACCCGACTGACTGAGGGGGAGGTTTCAGGTTGGGTGCGGGTGACCCGACTGACTGGGGGGAAGGTTTCAGGTTGGGTGCGGGTGACCCGACTGACTGAGGGGGAGGTTTCAGGTTGGGTGCGGGTGACCCGACTGACTGGGGGGAGGTTTCAGGTTGGGTGCGGGTGACCCGACTGACTGGGGGGAGGTTTCAGGTTGGGTGCGGGTGACCCGACTGACTGGGGGAGGTTTCAGGTTGGGTGCGGGTGACCCGACTGACTGGGGGGAGGTTTCAGGTTGGGTGCGGGTGACCCGACTGACTGGGGGGGAGGTTTCAGGTTGGGTGCGGGTGACCTGAATGACTGGGGGGGGAGGTTTCAGGTTGGGTGCGGGTGACCCGACTGACTGGGGGGGGGGTTTCTGGTTGGGTGCGGGTGACCCGACTGACTGGGGGGGAGGTTTCAGGTTGGGTGCGGGTGACCTGACTGACTGGGGGGAGGTTTCAGGTTGGGTGCGGGTGACCCGACTGACTGGGGGGGAGGTTTCAGGTTGGGTGCGGGTGACCTCACTGACTGGGGGGGAGGTTTCAGGTTGGGTGCGGGTGACCCGACTGACTGGGGGGGAGGTTTCAGGTTGGGTGCGCGTGACCCGACTGACTGGGGGGGGGGGGTTTCAGGTTGGGTGCGGGTGACCCGACTGACTGGGGGGGAGGTTTCAGGTTGGGTGCGGGTGACCTGAATGACTGGGGGGAGGTTTCAGGTTGGGTGCGGGTGACCCGACTGACTGGGGGGGAGGTTTCAGGTTGGGTGCGGGTGACCCGACTGACTGAGGGGGAGGTTTCAGGTTGGGTGCGGGTGACCCGACTGACTGGGGGGGAGGTTTCAGGTTGGGTGCGGGTGACCCGACTGACTGGGGGGGAGGTTTCAGGTTGGGTGCGGGTGACCCGACTGACTGGGGGGGAGGTTTCAGGTTGGGTGCGGGTGACCCGACTGACTGGGGGGGAGGTTTCAGGTTGGGTGCGGGTGACCCGACTGACTAGGAGGGAGTGGCTGTGGGTGTATTGTTTGCTGCCCCCCGGTCGTTACTGCTCAAACCAGCAGTGCTCATACCACCAGTCGCCAATACTCAAAATAAAGAGAGCAATTTTTTTTATATGTTGTATGCAGCGCTGAAAAATCTGCATAGTTTAAAGCAGGAGTTCACCCATTTATAAAATGTTTCCCCTTTTCCCCTTAGATTCCTGCTCGTTCGGTCTAGGGGAATCGGCTATTTGTATTAAAATATGATCCATACTTACCCGTTTTCGAGATGCATCTTCTTCCGTCGCTTCCGGGTATGGGTCTTCGGGAGCGGGCGTTCCTTCTTGATTGACAGTCTTCCGAGAGGCTTCCGTCGGTCGCATCCATCGCGTCACTCGTAGCCGAAAGAAGCCGAACGTCGGTGCGGCTCTATACTGCGCCTGCGCACCGACGTTCGGCTTCTTTCGGAAAATCGTGACGCGATGGATGCGACCGTCGGAAGCCTCTCGGAAGACTGTCAATCAAGAAGGAACGCCCATTCCCGCAGCCCATACCCGGAAGCGACGGAGAGGATGCATCTCGTAAACGGGTAAGTACTGCACATATTTTAAAACAAATAGCCGATTCCCCTAGACAAAACGAGCAGGAATCTAAGGGGAAAAAGTGCCCTCTAAGGGTGAACCCCCGCTTTAAGCTCACCTTTCACACCAGCCTCTTCCTCCAAGGAGTTTACAATCTAGTGGGTGGACTTAATCTAACAGCTAGCTGCAGACACAAGCCCTTTTCTTGCTTAACCACTTCCATACCGGGGGACACCTTCCTGCCCAGGCCAATTTTCAGCTTTCAGCGCTGTCGCAATTTGAATGACAATTGCGCGGTCGTGCTACACTGTACCCAAACAATTTTTTTATCATTTTGTTCCCACAAATAGAGATTTATTTTGGGGGTATTTGATCACCTCTGCGGTTTTTATTTTTTGCACAAAAAATAAAAAAGACAGAACATTTTGAAAAAAAAAAGGTTTTCTTTGTTTCTGTTATTTTTTGTAAATAAGTATGTTTTCTATTTCAATGACAGGCACTGATATGGCGGCTGCACTGACGGCACTGATAAGGCGGCACCGATAAGGTGGCACCAATGAGGTGACACTGATGAGGTTGCACTGATGGGCACTGATGATTGAAACTGATAGGCGGCACTAATGGGCACTGATAGGGGGCACTGATAGATGGCACAGGTATGTGGCACTGGCCACATCTGGTACCTGGCCATCCACATGCTTGGGGCTTCCCTGGTGGTCCAGTGTGGGCATCCGTGGGGGGGGGCTACGCTGATAAACAATCAGCGTGAACCCCCCCTGTCAGGAGAGCCACCGATCGGCTCTCCTCTACTCGTGTCTGTCAGATGCGAGTGAGGAAGAACCGATCAACGGCTCTTCCTGTTTACATTGTGATCAGCCGTGATTGGACACGGCTGATCACGTGGTAAAGAGCCTCCGCCGGAGGCTCTTTACCGAGATCGGAGATGCAGGGTGTCAGACTGACACCCCCCATCACCGATCGCCGCGCTGCGTCAGGATAACACAACCACTTCACGAACGTCAATTGTCTATTGACCGGGCTGGAAGTGGCTAAACACATTCCCTGAAATTCACCTGTTACCATCCAGGCTGCAGAGTACATACTGGTCCACACTGCAAGTTTAGAAGATGTGCAGAACAGAACAATTTATTTAATTTTGTTTCATTTCAGATAAATTTGTTGTTTTGTTTTGGAATTAGTTTATGTAGCCAAGTCCTGAGCCTCTCCGGGCCTAATGGTGACCCTCCAGAGTCAGGGACAACTGACATCCTTCTGTGTAGAGTGGGTTTTACGAGGCATGGTGGGTGTAATGCAAGATAGATTCATGGGCGCCAGACACTTCTTGAATGCAAAGAGGAGGATATGTGCTAACGTCACCACGCTGTCTCGCTAGGAGGACAGGTTCTGTTTATAGCCGGCCGGCTTTTGCTGTTTTTATATGCGATTTTAAACTTCATTAATGTAAGTGCAATATATCTTATACAAAATAAATACCAGTAAGGCAATATCACACTATGGTAGCTTTTTTCTCCTTGGGTACTGCTGGGTGTTGCTGATAAATGGTCCTGGATTGTACGGTGCCAATGGTGTTTGGAGACACATATGCAGACATTGGCCCAGATTCAAGAAGCACTTGCGCCCGCGCAACCATAGTTGCGCGGCGCAAGTGCTTACTTGCTCCGGTGTAACGAGTGCTCCTGATTCAGGAACCTCGTTACACCGAATGCAGCCTAGGATCTGACAAACATAAGCCTCCTTATGCCTTCACATCCCAGGCTGCATTCTTGCGTTGGCCGCTAGGGGGCGCGGCCTTTGTGATCGGCGTGTAGTATGCAAATTGCATACTACCACCGATTCACAAAAGTTGCGCGGGCCCTGCGTACGCAAGGTACGGAGTTTCCGTACGGCGCCTTTAGCATAAGGTTGCTCCTGCTAATAGCAGGCGCAGCCAATGCTAAAGTATAGCTGCGCCTCCCGCTCGCGACGTTCTAATTTCACGTCGTTTACGTAAGTGAACCGTGAATGGCGCTGGACGCCATTCACGTTCACTTACAAGCAAATGACGTCCTTGCGACGTCATTTGCCGCAATGCACGTCGGGAAAGTTTCCCGACGGAGCATGCGCTGTTCGCTCGGCGCGGGAGCGCGCCTAATTTAAATGATTCCCGCCCCCGGCGGGATCATTTACATTAGGCAGCCTTGCGCCCGGCTGCTTAGCATATTGCCCGCGCAATTTACGGAGCAGCTGCTCCGTGAATCGCGGGCAAAACGCAATATTTGCGTGGGCGCAGAGAAAAAAATTTGCTCTTTGCCCACACAAATATTGCGCGATTCTACTTGAATCTGGGCCACTCACTTTAAACTCACCCACAATTTTCTGTGCAAGCAGAGGCCTCGGCTGGGCTAAAGCCAATTGCCAGGTTTTGCATGGCCCTTTGGTAAGCAAGTTTTTCTTATGGTGGTGGCACAATCTGCAGAATAACTTCACTGGGGTGTTTGCTGTTGCAAGATTTGGACTGTTTATTTTTAATTCAACCTTTCCTTGGGTTACGTTTTTTCTACTATGAACTACTCGATTAGTGACCGGCAAAAAAACATGGGAATCAATATCACCGTCACTCAGATCCATAGGCGTGCGCAGCCTATTGCATTAGGGTGTGCACCCCAGAGCTAAAACACACATGCGTGCGCGTATGTGTGTGGATATATATATATATATATCCACACACACTATAATGTCAAAAGTACACGCACATGAACTTTAATGGCATCCCAGTCTTAGTCCGTAGGGTTCAATATTGAGTTGGCCCCGCCCTTTGCAGCTATAACAGCTTGAACTCTTCTGGGAAGGCCGTCCACAAGGTTTAGGAGGGTGTCTATGGGAATGTTTGACCATTCTTCCAGAAGGGCATTTGTGAGGTCAGGCACTGATGTTGGATGAGAAGGCCTGGCTCACAGTCTCCACTTTAATTTATCCCAAAGGTGTTCTATCGGATTGAGGTCAGGACTCTGTGCAGGCCAGTCAAGTTCCTCCACCCCAAACTCGCTCATCCTCAGGTCTTTATGGACCTTGCTTTGTGCACTGGTCCAAATCATTTTGTGGAGGGGGTATTATAGTGTGAGGTTGTTTTTCAGGGGTTGGGCTTGGCCTCTTAGTTGAAGGGGAACTCTTAAGGCGCCAGCATAACAAGACATTTTGGACAATTTCATGTTCCCAACTTTGTGGGAACAGTTTGGGGACAGCCCCTTCCTGTTCCAACATTTATTTTTTATTTTTTTTTGTGTATTTTTTTGTGCGTGTACTCGAGAGAAAGGAGCCGGACTGGGAGTAGGCAGGCCTCCCCCAGAGGCAATCTGCCACCTTACCCCATGCCCCGGGTGGCAATGGCGGGTGTGTGAGGGGGTCCTCCCACACAGCCCGCCCTACCTGCTCCGCTTTGAAGCCCAACGGGGCAGAGGGACTCCCTACAAGGGAGTGAGAGGATCTAGCCCGCTCAACCAGCCCCGTTAGTCCTTCGCCTCTCTTTTTTAGAGACCGTGTGGTCAAAGTGCGTGCATGCTAACCCAATTTCGAGTGCGTGTAAGAGTGGTGTTTTTTTGTGGGAGGGGGGTGGGCGTACTAAGCGCAGGCTTACCATAGCACACCCACCGGGAGCCGGGCTGAGACCACCAAACTCATTTTACATGTAGCCGAGACCGGGATCCGAACCCCTAGCTGCAGAGGTGAATGGCTTATCAGCGCAGTGCCAATCGCGTTTAGCTACCGCAGCTCCCTGTTCCAACATGACTGCCCACCAGTGCACAAGGCAAGGTCCATAAAGACATGGATGAGCGAGTTTGGGGTGGAGGAAAATTAAACTTCAAGTGCAATAATTTACATTATAATAGTAACTAAAACATAAAAAAGTGTAACAATCTAAAAAATTAAACCTCCCAACGAAATAGTTGTTGCACTTGAACTTAATTTGTATTGCAATTATCCGTAGAGGGGTTTCCACCCTCCCTGCTAAGTTAAAAAAAAAAAAAAACGTATGTCTTATTCTGATTAGTTTTGATGTGTATTACATGTGAAATCACATATAACTGGAACTATTACAGTTGGAGTCAATCTGTATGGCAAATATCTATAGGAGGGGTTTCCATCATCCCCACTAAGTTTAATTTGTATGTATTTTTTCAGTTTGATGTGACGTTACATATCACAGAGACCGATATTGTGGTAATATTGACGTTTATTGAGATTTCTATACATAAGAGGGTTCCATCATTATTGTTAAGTTATTGATCAGTAAGTTAGGGCTGCACTTTTTTTTTGTGGTGTGGGAACACATAACAGTGCTTAGCGGCAGGCCTTTTACTGACACTTTTTTATTTTACCTCCAGTAGTTCATTGTTAATGGGGATGAGCCGAACATACGCGCGTTCGGTTCGCACCAAAACTTTCGAACCGATCGTTCGCGCGAACATTTAGAACCCCATTGAATTATGTTATTGATGGAAAACGTCTTTGAGAACCCGGGTCTTGTCCCAGGGAACATGTATCAATGGAAAAAAAAGTTTTAAAAACTGTAGTTTTTTGTGGAGCAGCGATTTTAATGATGCTTAAAGTGAAAAAAAAATATTTTAAATATGGTACCTGCTGGGTGTCTATAGTAGTGGCACGTGTTTAGAAATGTCCCTGCACAACATGAGATTACTCTCAGAAAAAAGTCATTTAATACTGCTTGCGGCTTTAATGTAATGTTTGGTCCCTGCAATATGGATAAAAATCATTTAAAAAAATAGCATGAGTTTCCCCGCCACCACTCCCCCCAGGTCATTACAAGACCCAGTGCCGATCCTGACCTCCCTGGGGCCCTAAGCAAAATGACATGGCACATTAAAAATGAAAAGCGGGGGGGGGGTATAGCTGACACGACAGTGACATGTCACATTAAAGAAAGTTCAGAAGCGGGGGGGGGGGGGGTGTTCTGCTGTGGTAAATGACTCAGGCCATCCAGCGAGTTTAGAAGCGGGATAAGGGTTGCGAAAATGACTTCTCACCAGACGGGGCCTCTAGTAATTTGGGGGGCCCTTTGCAGCTTTGCGGGGCCCTAAGCGGCTTGCATAGTGAGCCTATAGCGAGGACCTTTTGGCCCTATATACTTTGAACAGCAGTATACAGGTGGTGCAAACAAGACAAGGACTGTAGGTTTGTTAAGTAGAATCAGAACCATGTCATACTTTGCTCCTGCATATTGCACAATTTCCTAAAGAGACCCTCAACAAACTACATGACACTTGTGCCTGATGAGGCCACTGATGTTCCAGTGGTGGTGGCCCGTGAGACTGTCCATACAGGCTTGGCCCCCCAAAGTGCACGTGCTGTGTGGCAACAATATGTCGATTATTTTAGGGGGGGGGGGGCATTACAATGCCAGATCTTGGCTGAATACATTTTTTTGGGGGGAAATAAAAATTCTAGAAAAAAGGGGGGTTGCCATCCGGGGCCCCCTTTGAACAAATTATGTGAAGATCTCCTGTTCTCTGAAGGCCTCCATTATTTCTGCAAGTCAAAATTCAGCAAAAAAATAACTAATGTCAGTCAAGCCTTAGCTTTCTCCCCATATCGAACCCACAAACTCATCCACTGATCATAAAGTCCAAAAATCAAGTTTTGTATCGTCGTACTGCACGATCGTTTTCCCGACGTTTTCTACCGACTGTGAACGACGTTCTCATTCATGCAATATCCCTATACACTGCGCATGTGAGAAGCTCTGCACGTTTCCATGCCTATGACGATCGTTCTAGTGATTGACGCGCCCCTTTTCAGACGGTCAATGCAAGACGGTGAAGAAATGATGGAGGAGAGACAGCAAGCTGCAACCAGGCAGGAGAGAGGCCAGGCACACACCAGGAGGAGCAGGAGGTACAAAGCCACCAACATGACCTTCGACGAGATGGTTGAGATGGTGGCTATTCTTAAAAAGGAGGACTACGACGGCAAAAAAGGGCCTTACAAGAACCCCAATAAACTCAAGGCCCAGATCATGGAGAAGGTACAGAGGACTCGCCATGCAAAATTCGGGGTGCAGAGGTCCAGGGAGCAGTTGCACAAGAGATGATCTGATTTGAAAATCAGAGATTTAAAGTTGATAGGTTCTTAATATTGGATTGGAACTTCCATAATAAGGGAAAAATAGTTTAAAATATGTCCTAGACGACGCGTTTCGCGCTTACAAGCGCTTTGTCACAGGACTGTGACAAAGCGCGAAACGCGTCGTCTAGGACATATTTTAAACTATTTTTCCCTTATTATGGAAGTTCCAATCCAATATTAAGAACCTATCAACTTTACTTCTATTGAATTTCCATTCATAGTTCCTGATTGCCAACTTTGAGGAGCTCTTCCTATAGTCTGTCCACCAGAGGGAGTCCAGCACTTCCCTGCACTACATTGTGTTGATGCAAAACGGCGTCTCAGACGTGAGACGTCAGCGCGCTCACCCAGGGAGAGCGTCCGCTGCTACTAGCTTCTCCGTGCTGTGTCCCCGGCGGCAGGAAGTATCGGATCAACCGGCACTCCTGCACTCATACGAGAAGGCGACCGGGACCCCGGACCCTCCTGTTCCGCTCAGGGGGGTGACATCCTTCCCCTCATCAATGCCCTATGCTCGCATCTGCCTGGCAAGGTACTGTTACTACTGTTTCTATTAGCCCCACTACGGATGACAGGCTAAACTGAAGCCGCAAGGTTTAACCCCCTGAAGCAGTGAGAGAGTTCTGGATCAATACTTTATATGCATTTGGAACTGTATTGCTATTGGTATACCATACATTCCGGACTGCATTGTGGAAACTTTGAAGTTGCATTTAATTAAAAGGATTGGTTCTTCCCAATAGAGACTTTATTGTATGAATGTTTTCTTCCTCTATCAATTTTGAGCTGATTTGAGTTGGTGAACCCCCATGAGCGCAGTTATTTTTGGTGTTTATGTGTATGACTGGTACTTCCGGGTACCTTTAATTCCGCAGCACTGGTTGTTCACAGCCCATACGAGGGTTTTCATATGTATGCTGTTGGACAATAGTTTTTTTCCCATAGAGCGCTAGTGATTTTTTTTTGTATCAATATATGCAAGCCGCTTAGGGCCCCGCAAAGCTGCGAATGGCCCCCCAAATTACTAGAGGCCCCGCCTGGTAAGAAGTCATTTTCGCCCCCTCACCCCGCTTCTCAACTCGCTGTCTGCATGGGAGAAGAGGCAGGAAGTCAGCACCCCTTGCTTCTCAATTTAATGTAAGATGTAATTTCCGACAGCAGAACACCCCTCCCCCCACTTCTCAACTTTCTTTAATGTGACATGTCACTGTCGTCAGCGCCTCCCGCTTCTCATTTTTAATGTGCCATGTCATTTTGCTTAGGGCCCCAGGGAGGTCAGGATCGGCACTGAGTGTTGGCCACAAGAACAACCTAGTTAGGGTGTCACACAGAGGTGATCCAGTGTATAGTGTTGTTTTTCCATGTAGGAAACTTGGCCAAATATAGAGAAATGCAGCAGCTTTGGTAATGGATAAAATCCTGTGTTAAGCTTAGAAGGATTGTAAAAACAGACAATTGTTCCACACTTTATAAAAAGAATGATTGATATTCCTCTTTCAGGCCTCTAATCTTTTTGATTCATGTATCCCTTCTTTTACAATCTCATAGGCCGAAATCAAGCTGCAGCAGTGGAGCTGACCAACCCCACACAGAGCCAAGCCCCACCCTCGCCGGATGTACAGGAAGTGCAAAATGCCACCACATCAGGTCAGTGTCATACAGCACAGCTTCAGGTAATACATGTAGGCCTGCATAATTGTAATACATGTTTTTTTTTTTCAAAATTTCAGGAGGTGTTCGAGCTGTTGGGGCGGATTAGACACTTACAGTGCCCAGGTGCTAATTGGGGAGATAATGTCCTGCAGGGCAGAAATAGAGGAAACAAACCTCGCCTTAGAGAAGCTTATAAAGAAAAACCGAAAGGTGGACCAAAAACTAAAGAATCTCATTGATGTGCTGGGGAGGGTTTAAAAAAAAAAAGATGTAGACAAGTATTTCAAAGCAAAAATATATTTCTTGACAAAAAAAAAAATTAAGAATTTCTATTAAGATATTTTTTGAAAAAATAAAAATGACACATTTTAAGTGTGATACAATAAATATTTTTGGATACTCAACAATGTCTGGCTTCTTATTATATCAATGCTGCCTAAAAGAACAAATCTAGATTTGTGGTGTTTACATTGACAATGATGAGTATTTAGTAAAGGAAAATAAACATGACACTATGATAACGTAGGAGAAAGCTAGAATGAACTCAAATTAGAGAAGAATCAAACAAAGAAAAATACTAGAACAGGGGCAGAAAAATTGGGCCTTAGGCACTGGTGGCGGTGTCACAACACTGCAACCCCTCACAGATACTGTAATTGGAGCGCAGCAAAGAGCCACATGCAAAGTATTGCATCAAAAATTGTTATTAGATGCCCCAGAAAAATTGGGCCTTATGCCGCGTACACACCATCACTTTATGTGATGAAAAAAAACGAAATTTTCTGTGAAGTAAAAAATGACGTTTTTGAAACTTCAATTTTCAAAGACAAAGTTGCCTACACACCATCGTTTTTCTCACAATGTTCTAGCAAAGTGAGGTTACGTTCCACCTCGTTTTTCCATTGAAAGTAGCTTCTGGGCATGCGCGGGTGAAAAAACGTCATTTTAAACGACGTTTTTTGCTACACACGGTCAATTTCTGTGAAGTAAAAGTTGACGTTTTGAAAAACGACACATAAAATTGAAGCATGCTTCAATTTTTTTTGGTCGTTATTTAGAAGACATAAAACGACGTTTTCCCCCACACACGGTCAATTAAAGTGACGTTTTTAAAAACATAATTTTTTTTCATCACATAAAGTGATGGTGTGTACGCGGCATAAGGCACTGGTGGCGGAGCCCAGAAACAAACATTTTCTTACTAGCTATCAGCAAGATCAGTGAGGAGGAAAAGGATATTCAATCAGCAGCATAACAGGACAGTCACTCAGCATCAGCATAGGCAGTCTCCAAGGGATCTGTCATTTTAAAAAAATTATTCAGTTACATCAGCATCAGGTGCTTGGTAGCTGGTGTTGATCCAAGCCTGATTCATTTTTATGAAGGTCAGTCGATCGACGGAGTCAGTGGAGAGGCGCACCCTGTGATCGGTCACAAAGCCTCCAGCAGCACTGAATGTGCGTTCTGAAAGAACGCTGGATGCAGGGCAAGCCAGTAGCTCAATTGCGTACTGTGCAAGCTCTGGCCAGTGATCCATCCTCAAGACCCAGTAAGCCAGAGGATTTTCGGTGGGGAAGGTGTCCAAGTCTGATCTTGCCCCTAGGTATTCACGCACCATGTAAACCAAACGCTGGCGATGGTTGCTGGAACCGGTCATACCTTGGGGCTGCGGACTAAAAAATTGTCTGAACACATCGGTCAGATGGCCACCTTCTCCACCGCTCCTTCTGTGACTCACTGAAGCCTCAGCAACACGTTGTCCAGGAACAGGATTTGGTAATCCCCCAGGTTCTGGGAACGCATTGCACAGACCCTTCTGCAAGACCCTTCTGCTCCCTCTGCGATGGCAAGATAAGCTCCGCAACCTTACTCTTGTAACGTGGATCAAGGAGGGTTGCCAGCCAGTAATGATCCCTCTCCTTGATACCACGAACACGAGGATCCTTACGCAGGCTTTGCAGGATCAGGGAGGCCATGCAGCGTAGGTTTGCTGAGGCATTCGGGGCACAGTCCTCTGGGTCACTGAGGACGACAGGATCCGCAGCCACCTCATCCCAGTCACGTAAAAGTCCACGGGTTCCTTGGGACTCTAAGTGATCCCTTGAAGACTGCTGATGCTGAGTGCTAGGCTCCACCTCCATGCTGCTGATACAATCATCCTCCTCCTCCTCCACCTCGTCCTCCACCTGTGTGCTAGGCGGGCATGCAGGACCCCTCTCTGGATAAAGGGGGCCTTGAGAGGTAAGGAAGTCCTCCTCTTCCTCCCTCTGTTCTGCCTCAAGGGCCCTGTCCATTATTCCACGTAGTGTGTGCTCCAACAGGTGAATAAGAGGGACAGTCTCACTGATGCATGCACTGTCACTGCTCACCATCCTTGTGGCCTCCTCAAATGGTGACAGGACAGTGCATGCATCCCTGATCAAGGCCCACTGGCGTGGGGAAAAAAACCCAAGCTCCCCTAACCCAGTTCTTCTGCCATATTGGCACAGGTACTCATTGATGGCCCTCTGCTGCGTGTGCAGCCGCTGCAGCATGGCCAATGTAGAGTTCCATCTGGTAGGCATGTCACAGATTAGGTGGTTCTTGGGCAGGTTGTATTCCCTTTGGAGGTCTGTCAGCCGAGCAGTGGCATTGTATGACCTTTGGCAGGCAGGACCGCAAGGCTCTTTGCCTGCATTCCTGCGTAGCCCCTCGTATGCCTACGGAGCACGGCTGGTTCCGAGGAAACATCAGCACAGGAAGAGGCCACAGAGGAAGAAGAAGAGGGGGGGTGGAGGAGAGAGGTGTGTCACAACCAGTAGTAGTGTTTTGGAGGCGTGGTGGCGGAACAACCTCCAACACTACTGTACATTGCCCTGCGTCCTTCCCAGCTGCCAGCAGAGTCACCCAATGCGCCGTGAAAGAGAGGTAATGTCCCTGTCCATGCCTGCTGGACCATGAGTCAGCAGTAAGATGCACCTTACCACTGACCGCCTTGTCCAGCGAGGCATGGACATTGCCTTTCACATGCTGGTAGAGAGCGGGAATCGCCTTCCATGAGAAAAAGTGCAGTTTGGGTACTTGCCACTGAGGTACCGCACATTGCACAAACTCACGGAAGGGGGCAGAATCTACCAACTGAAAAGGTAGCAGTTGAAGTGCTAGCAATTTTGCTAAGCTAGCATTCAACCGCTGGGCATGTGGATGGCTGGGAGAGTACTTCTTTCGGCGCTGCAGCAGCTGGGGCAGGGAAATTTGTCTGGTACCATCAGTAGATTTCCCGCATGTACTACTAGGTTGTGACACACCTTCAGTCCTATCAGTGCAGGCTTCAGAGAGGACTAAGGGTCTAGTGGGGTTGGAGGTCCCAGCTGATGAGGGGCAAGGGGAGGTCCGCTTTGTTCTTTGGTGTGGGTCTTTCTGGTATACTTGCCAATGAACTGCATGGCAGGTCGACATATGTCTGGTCAAGCATGTGGTGCCCAAGCGGGTGATGTTTTGGCCACGCGAGATACGCTTGAGACATATGTTGCAAATAGCAACAGTGCGATCTGATGCACATGTCTCAAAAAAGGCCCACACCAAAGAACTCTTGCAGTAACGTTGAGACACAGCAGCGCCCTGTACAGGCGTAGCTCTGCGATGTAATGCAGTTGGTGTGCTGCCCTTAAGCTGGCCCCTGGAGGGCATCCTGCCTCTTTGGAGATGTGCCTGTTCCTCGTCTTCCTCCTTCTCTTCCTCCTACTCTCTCCTATCAGGCACCCACGTAGAGTCAGTGACCTCATCATCCCCTCCCTCCTCATCACTGTCGAAAACCTGGCAGTATGCTGCAGCTGGGGGAACATGACTGCCAGATTGCTGTCCCTCTCAGGCACCTGCTCTCTCTGGGCTCACATCAATGCCTTCCTCTATCTGTGTTCCGTCATCGGAGCCTTCAAAACGCTGCGTATCTTCATGCAGCATGTACCCAACACTGTGTTGAAACAGTTCGGGGGACTCCTCAGGAGGACATGGTGGGACTAGGGAAGGATTGTGTGATGCCATTGTGCAGAGGGTAGAGGACGCCTTGGCAGCTGCTTTGCCAGACAAACTAAGCTCAGCCTGGGTGAGAGAGGATGAGGAGGATGAGGACGGCTTGGTCATCCACTCTACTAATTTCTCTGCATGTTGAGGCTCAACACGGCCAGCTCCCGAAAAGAAGCACGAGCGTGTCAGACGGCCACGTCCTGAAGAGGATGCACGGTGTCCACCACCAGCGTTGCCTCTAGATGCAGAGACTGCTTACCCTTGTGACTCTCTGCCTCTCTTTGTTGTCCTTCCAGACATTTTAATGGCCTGCACAGGACAAAATCAGAAATAAACAGCACAAGTGCAGTAACAGCAACTGCGTTTATGTGCAATTAAACAGCACACGTGCAGTAACAGCAACTGCGTTTATGTGCAAATAAATAGCACACGTGCAGTAAGAGCAACTGCGTTTATGTGCAAATAAACAGCACATGTGCAGTAACAGCAACTGCGTTTATGTACAATTAAACAGCACATGTGCAGTAAGAGCAACTGCGTTTATGTGCAATTAAACATCACACGTGCAGTAAGAGCAACTGCGTTTATGGGCAAAAAAACAGCACACGTGCAGTAAGAGCGACTGGGTTTATGGGCAAATAAACAGCACATGTGCAGTAAGAGCGACTGCGTTTATGTGCAATTAAATAGCACATGTGCACTAACAGCAACTGCGTTTGTGTGCAAATAAATAGCACACGTGCAGTAACAGCAACTGCGTTTATGTGCAATTAAATAGCACAGTGCACTAACATCGAGTACGTTTAGGTGTAAACTAAACAGCATACAGGCAATACAACACGTTAGAACACTGCAGCTAGCACAATCTACTGCCTGACAAATAGGAATAGCTTATCTAGCTAAGCTATACAGTGTATAAATATATGTACAACTCCTAGGATGTATATATATCCTCTACACACTGTAAATTTAACTAAACTGACTAGCCTGCCTGCTCTATCTATCTATCTATCTATCTATCTATCTATCTATCTATCTATCTATCTATCTATCTATCTATCTATCTATCTATCTATCTAGTAGAAAAGACACTGGGCCAGATCCACAAAGATCTGGCTATCTTTAGGTAGGCGTAGCGTATCTCAGATACACTACGCCGCCGTAACTTAGAGCGTAGTTTCCGTATCCAGAAAGAATTTGCGCCGTAAGTTACGGCGGCGTAGTGTAAATGTGTCGGCGTAAGGGCGCGCAATTTAAATGACTAAGATGTGGGCGTGTTTTATGGTAATTCATCTTGACCCCACGTAAATGAAGTTTTTTTTAACAGCGCATGCGCCATCCGTGGGGGTATCCCAGTGCGCATGCTCGAAATCACGTCGCAAATAGTCAATTCTTTCGACGTGAACGTAATTTACGCAAAGCCATATTCGCGAACGATTTACGCAAACAACATAAACGATGGAAAATTCGACGCTGTCCCAAAGTCCATACTTAACATTGCGTACGCCTCATAGACCCAGGGGTAACGTTACGCCAAAAAAAGCCTTACGTAAACGACGTAAAAAAATGCGCCGGGCGGACGTACGTTTGAGGATCGGCGTATCTAGCTAATTTGCATACTCTACGCGGAAATCAACGGAAGCGCCACCTAGCGCCAGCATAAATATGCACCTAAGATCCGACGGCGTACTAAGACGTACGTCAGTCGGATCGAGCCCACATTCAGTTGTATCTTGTTTTGTGGATACAAAACAAAGGTACGACGGCGCATCGTAGAACTTACGCAGCGTATCAATAGATACGCCGGCGTAAGTTGTTTGTGGATCTGGCCCACTTTGTCTTTCTCTCTCTCTCTCTAACTGACTGACTGTCTGATCTGTAACAAAGCCGGAACACACTACATGCGGCCGCCTTGTAGGCGGCCTTATTTAGTGTGGGGTGTGTACTAAACCCCCTGAGCCATAATTGGCCAAAGCCACCCTGCCTTTGGCCAATTATTGTTCTCCGTTTTTTGCGCGCTGTGATTGGCCAAGCATGCAGGGTCATAGTGCATGCTTGACCAATCAGCGCGCAATGCCTTAGTGAATTATGGGCCGTTGCGTGTCACTCGAATTTGGCGCGAACGACCCATTTTGTTCGAAATTTGGCGAACGTACGAACAGACAATGTTCGGATCGAACACAAAGCTCATCCCTAATTGTTAATAGTAATGTGGTGATTATAAATTATATTAAAGGTGGCACTGATTGGCACTGATAGGCAGCACTGATTGGCATTGATAGGCAGGACTGATTGGCAGCATTGGCAGTAATTGGCAGCACTGATGGGCACTGATAGGTGGCACTAATAGGTGTCACTGATTGGCACTAATGGACACTAATAGGTGGAACTGATAGGCAGCACTGACTGTCAGCACTGAGCAACACTGATAGGCAACACTAAGCAGCACTGATTTGCAGAACTCATGGGCACTGATAGGCAGCACTCATGGGCACTGGCAGCATTGATTGGCACCGATGGTCAGCACTGATAGGCATCACTAATGGGCACTGATAGGCAGCACTCATGGGCACTGGCAGCATTGATTGGCACTGATGGGCACTGATTGGCAGCATTGATTGGCATTGGGCAGCACTAATTGGCACTGATTGGCAGCATAGATTGGCACTGATGGAGAGCGCTGATTGGCACTGATAGCGGTACTGATAGGCAGCACTGATAGCGGCACTGATAGGTAGCACTGATAGACAGCACTGATTGGCACTGTTGGGCAGCGCTGATTGGCACTGATAGTGGCACTGATAGGTAGCACTGATAGACAGCACTGATAGACAGCACTGATTGGCAGCACTGATTGCGGCACTGATAGACCGCACTGATTGGCACTGATAGGCGGCACTGATTTGCACTGACTGGTGGCACTGATTGGCACTGACTGGCAGCACTGATTGGCAGCATTGATTGGCACTGATGGGCAGCACTTATTGACACTGATTGGCACTGACAGGCAGCAGTAATTGCAACTAATGGGCACCAGCATTCATTGACACTGACAGAGGAGAGAAGTTTTATATGCAGTAGATCGTGGCAAGAGCTGCTCGGTGTGTGAAACTTTCATGATGTAAAAAGAGGCCCGGAGCAGAAGACAGAATCTGCAATAGGCGCAGACCATCCACCAGATCCCACAGAAGGGAGGGAGCCCCATCCGGGCCCCCTCGGGCCCCCCAGCAAAATGGACAGCAGTGAAACACCCACTGAACGGCAGCGCGGTGCGAGGGGGGGCGGCCAGGGGGCTCCAATGCGGCGGCAAGGCCCGCCCGATGTGTGGATCAAGAGGATGCGGGCTCCAACCCCGATTGTGCACCGGAGGTCCGGGAGCCTCGGCGAGAACGGTCTGTCCTTGCGGTGGCTAGCCATTCATCATCCGCGGCTAGCCACCACCAATCCAGCCCCATGGTGAGGGGGCGAGGGGGAGTGGAAGACGGCAGAGTGAGTGCGGCACCCAGGAAAGCGACGAGGAAATCTGTGCACGGGTCCAGGGTACGCAGCGAGAGCGAGTCCAGCTCTGGGCCCGCGGCAGCCAGGCCCGGGTCGCCTGGTGGGCCTTCATCCGGTGAGGAGGTCCGGCCTGGTGATCGTTCGGAGGGGGAGCTGTCTGAGGAGGAGGTCGTGCCCAGGACGGAGGTCGCAGCGCGGGAGTCGAGCCGTGCGGCTGGTGGGATTGCTTCCAGTCAGCCCTGTAAGTCGCTTTCGTCTTATTCTTCTGTGTTACAAAATGTTGGGGTGTCAGTGGGGGGACAGGGGGAGGGTCCCCGTAGTCGGTTAGTGGTGCCCGCGGTGGCAGGGGGGAATGGTGGTAGGTCTGGTGACCAGGGGGAACAGTCGGGGGAGGATGCAGGTTTGCAACGTTTTTTGGTGGGTCTGGAGGCATTGGTGAGCCAGTTGAAGGGGGGGTCAGCCCCGCCGTTAGCCTGGCGGCAGCCTGGGGTCCGGCGGGGGGATCCGGGGTGACGGTGCCCGCGGAGGCGGTTTCTGTGACTGGGGGGGTGTTGCCCGTGGACAAGGGGCAGAGCGCGGCGGTGGTTGCGGCAGGCACTGTTGCGCCACCTACCGACAAAGGGGATGCGGGGGTTGATTCCGCGAAGAAGAGGGATTTGGTCCGGTTGGCGGACGCGGCTAAGGGGGAGGTGTATACGTGTTATGAGGCACCCCTGGGTTCGCATTTGAAGCAGGAGGTGCGGGAAAAAATTTGGAAAAGCGAATATGTGGAGATATTCGCGTTGTTGCCTCTGGAGAAGTTTAACCTGGATAGGGTTAAGCCAAAGGAGTCCAAAAAAGAGGAAGAGGAGGTATAGGCTTATACCTAGGACTTTTGCGAACTGGTCGCAGGCGTATTCGATCATGGCGAGCGTGATCGGTGAGAAAAACCCCGAACACTGTTCGGCGCTTTTCAGCTATCAGGAGGCGATTGGTGAGGCCTATCGGTGTTACGGAGGCACGGGGTGGCTCCGGTACGACGAGCAGTTCCGGCAACGCCGGGCTATTAGGCCGGATATTAGGTGGGACACTAAGGACATTGGCCTTTGGATGCGGCTTATGTCGGCCCCACGGACGTCCACGACGTTTTTTCAGGGGGGGGGCGGTGGAACCTCTTCCCCAGGACAGCCGGCCGGAAAGAAAAAGGGGGTTTGCTGGCAGTTTAATGAAGGAAACTGCAAATTTGGAGGGTCCTGCTGGTTTAAGCACGAGTGCTCCGGCTGTGGTGGCAATCACTCCTCTTCCCGCTGTTTTAAACAGGGCAAGGGACGTTCCGGAGATTCTGCGAGTAAGAGGGAGGACTCCGGTGATGGTGGAAAGGATGCGACCGTTTCTCAGTAGATATCCTGACAGGGTGGTCGCCCTGTCATTGGAAAGGGGCTTCTCTGTGGGCTTCATCATTCCGTGCAATTTGGCGGTAGTCCCCCCGGTGTCTAGGAATTTGCGCTCCGCGTTACAATACCCGGAAGTGGTTTCGGAGAAACTGCAGAAGGAAGTGGCGCTGGGCCGGATGGGGGGCCCATTTGTCTCGCCCCCTTTGGACGAGTTGGTAATTTCCCCATTGGGGGTGGTGCCTAAGAAGGAGCCGAACAAGTTTCGGCTCATTCATCATCTGTCGTTTCCGAAGGGGGGGTCGGTCAACGACGCCATCTGCATGGAGGATTGTACGGTGTGTTACACCGCTTTCGATGCTGCGGTGGGATGGGTTAGGCGGTATGGCCGGGGGGCCTTGATGGCCAAATCGGACATCGAGGTTGCTTTTCGGCTCCTGCCGGTCCACCCGGATAGTTTTCGGCTGCTACTGGGGTGGAGAGTTCTACGTGGACAAATGTCTACCGATGGGCTACTCCATTTCCTGCGCATTGTTTGAACAGTTCAGTTCATTCCTGGAATGGGTGGTTCGGGATGTGTCCGGAGTGAACTCCATGATCCATTATCTGGACGACTTCCTCTGCGTTGGCCCGGCGGGGTCACGTATTTGCGCAGTATTGTTGGCCACGTTGGAACACATTGCGGAGCGATTTGGCGTACCGCTGGCGCCCGAGAAAGCGGAAGGACCGAGGTCGGTCATCCAATTCTTGGGTATTGTGATTGATTCGGAGGTGATGGAATGCAGGTTGCCGCTGGACAAGCTGGAAGGCCTCAAGGCCGAGATTTGCGAGATGGTGGGTTTACGGAAGGTGCAACTCCGAGCGCTGCAGTCGCTCCTGGGGAAGCTAAATTTCGCATGCCGCATTCTCCCGATAGGGAGGGTCTTTTGCAGGCGCCTCTCGGCGAGCACGGCGGGGGTCAGGTCACCTAGGCACTATGTGCGTTTGAGGAAGGAACATAGGGAAGACCTGTTGGTGTGGCACTCCTTTTTGGAGTCCTTCAACGGCAGGGCCTTGTGGGTGTCCGGTCCGGTCAGTAACTTCGACATGGAGTTGTTCACGGATGCGGCCGGAGGCGCAGGTTTTGGGGCATATTTTCAGGGGCAGTGGAGTGCGGGCTCTTGGCCCCAGTCCTGGCTGGAGGCGAGGTTCACTAAGAACTTGGTGCTGTTGGAACTGTTTCCGGTGGTGCTGGCGGTGGAACTGTGGGGCTCGTCCTTCCGGGACCGGAAGGTGCGGTTCCATGGTGATAATCTGGGGGTGGTCCAGGTGATAAACAGAGTTACGGCGTCCTCTCCTCCGGTTATTTGGCTATTGCGGCACCTGGTGCTGCGCTGTTTGCAGATGAACATAAATCAGAAAGTCGGTAAGTGTGAGTACTTGGGCGGCGTATGAGAAGGTCTGGTCGGAGTGGCAGGCTCTGGTAAGTGAGGCCGAGGTGGACCCGGCCGGGCCCGAGGTCAGGGGATTGGTGATTTATTTCTTGGCCAGGAACATGGAGGCCGGGGTGTCTCAGTCCATGTTGGATAAGAAGTTGGCTGGTTTGGCTTTTTTGTTTAAGTGGCAAGGGTGTCCGGACTTTACTAAGGAATTTTGTGTTCGGCAGGCTCTTAAGGGTTACAGGAAGCAAGGGCGTTGGTTGGATTCCCGGCGCCCGGTGTCGTTTGAGATATTGAGGGGTATTATGGGGGAGTTGGGGACATTGTGTTCGTCCCGATTTGAGGTGTTGTTGTTTCGGGCGGCTTTTGCACTGGCGTTCTTTGGAGCTTTTCGGGTGGGGGAGTTGGTTAGCCCCTCGAAAACAGTGCAGGGTGGCATGTTAGCCACGGATGTGGTGTGGGCCCAAGACGGGGTCGCATTGTTGTTACGTCAGTCCAAGACAGATCAAAAAGGGAAGGGCAAGGTGGTGCGAGTGTTCCCTATTGAGGGGTCGGAGTTATGCCCTGTTAAGGTGGTGCGGGAATTCTTGGACGTGCGGCCAAAGTTGGTCGGATCATTTTTGCTGCATGGGGATGGGACATCTTTGTCGCGGTATCAATTTGTGACGGTGTTTAGACGGTGTCTGGGGGCTTTGGGCCTTGTGGCTAAGGAGTTCTCGGCGCATTCTTTTCGGATTGGGGCCGCAACGGAGGCGGCACATAGTGGCTTGGATGATGAAATGGTGAAGAGGATTGGCAGATGGGAGTCGAGGAGGTTTCGACTATATGTTAGACCTCAGCTCATGGTGAAATTAGGGGTGAGCGGTAGTGCGGGCCAATGGGGGTCGCCCAAAAAGGTCTAAGGGGTCACCTCCAATGTTGGGAGGGGGAGGGCCGGGTTTTTGGTTAAGGGAACAGGTTGGTGGTCGGGGATGGGAGCGTCTCCCGATGGGCTTGTTTGTGATGGATTTCTTGCTTACTGTCTTTCAGGTGGGGGACAAGGACTGGGCTGGATAATGGGCCACTCCTTCGTTCATTGGGGGGCTAAGAGAGCAGACATGTGACCGGACGGTCACCAGCTGGGGGTCTCAAGACAGGAAGCGATGGTGCGGTGGTTGGGTTTCCCAGGGATGTTGTGGAGCAGGGTGGTGCTGGAAGTGCACAAGTTTACACGGTTGGATCGTCCGCCGGATGTTTTGTTGATACACGCGGGGGTAATGACCTTGGGGTTCGTACCATGTTGGATGTCGCACGGGACATCAAGTTCGATTTTTTGAGGATCCGCATGTCCTACCCGGAAACGGTAGTGATATGGTCCGAAATTGTGGGCAGGTCATCATGGCGGATGGCCAGGTCGTGGGAAGGGGTGAACAGGGCCAGGAGGAAGATCAATCGGGATGTGGCTAAGTTCGTGATCAGGAATGGCGGGTTGGTGGTTAGACATCCTGAGTTGGAGGTGGATACGTGGAGGTATCTGCGGAGAGATGGAGTACACTTGATAGATGTGGGGATCGACATGTGGGTGTTGGGCCTGCAAGACGGCGTCCAGCGAGCGTTGAGGGTGTGGAGGTGCGCCCAAAGGTAAGGAGTTACCTTTGGGTGCTGGTGGCGGGTGTTTTGGACTTTGCAGGAGAAGAAATTACCCTAAAGTGGATGCCATTACCCAGAGGTGATATGGGTTCTGAAGGGGCTGTTAGTCCAGTCTACCAAGGTGTAGCTGGGAAGTTGGTTAATGGGGGCACTGCGGTCAGTTGGTCGTCTCTGAGTCAGCTTGTCGGCTTGAGGCCTAAGACCAGAGTTAGGTACCGCAGTGCTCAAAAAGGTTTAGAATGATTACAAATTGTGTTAATGTGCCTGCAAAGTCCAGCACCAGTAGTGTTAAAGTTGTATCTCAGGTATACATATATTTATGTGTGAATTTTTTTTATTTAATATTTAAAAAGGTTATTTAAAAAAAAATGGAGGCTGCTACGGACAGTTTTTTACTCCAAAATTACAGTAGTGGTCTTAGTTATTTATTAAAGGTAAAGGTTGAGTAAAATGTGGGTCTTAGCAGATAAGGGTTAATTTATGTTATACCATAGTCATGTATCTGCATGCAGTCACATCAGTCAGGTGACTTCTTCCACCAATCAGGTGCCCTCAGCCCTATGACCCCCAGTACAGAGCCCCGATACTTCTCCCCTCTGCTCCCATCACCTCCCCTCCAGCCTTCGTCCCTAGTAGTGTTGAGCAGAATACGCCATATTCTATTTCGCGATATATCTCGAATATATAGTCGAATATTCGAGATATATTCGCTAAATTCGAATATTCGTGATATTTTATCGAAATGAAATGATTGCGAATTTTCGCTATTGCGAATGCGAAAATAATTGCGAATTTTCGATAACTGCGGTAGGAGCACTCTGATTGGCTCAGAATATTCGTGATATTTTACAATACAAAATAATTGCGAATATTCGGCAAATGCGGAAGGAGCACTCTGATTGGCTCAGAATATTCTTGATATTTTACAATACAAAATAATTGCGAATATTCGGCAAATGCGGAAGGAGCACTCTGATTGGCTCAGAATATTTGTGATATTTTACAATACAAAATAATTGCGAATATTCGGCAAATGCGGAAGGAGCACTCTGATTGGCTCAGAATATTCGTGCTATTTTACAATAGAAAATAAAAAGTGTTTTGCATTGGTGGTGATTCTTTACTCTATCCATCTGTCACAGCCGTTTGTCAATCAAACACCTTGAAGATTGAACACGTTCATGCTGCATGCTTTGGACTTTTTTTCACTTCACATATCAAAGACATTTTTATGAAAGATTATTTTTCTATTATTGGGACTATATTTCTTTATATATTTGTTTCACTGTGTATTTCACAAGTTATTTGCGCTTGCTTATTTTATAATTTGCCCACATGTCTTGTCACTAGACATATTTTTTATTCTTGTAGAGCGACTCCATTTTCTGTCTTGTATTAATTTATGTTGTATAACATTTTTGAGTTGCTGCTGTATTCTCCCCTTTTTTAAGGTATGCGCAATTTTTTCCTTCTTACAAAAAAAAATAATATCAAACATACAAATATTCATAACATACACATACACAAAGCCCCCCCCTTTTGCATCAGAGACAATCAGAGTTCTCCTACCACAGTTATCGAAAATTCGCAATCATTTTCGCATTCGCAATAGCGAAAAATCGCAATTTTTTTTTTTTATATTCGGCAACATAAAAGGATCGCCTCAGCTTAGCTACTCGGCCCAGGGTCTCTAATCATACCAGCAATGCTTTTAGACGTCGATAGGATGTGATCTGTTTTAAAAATCAAATTGAAAAAATGCGAATATTCGGAATTGCGAATATTCACCGCGAAATTCGAAATATATCGCGAATACTCGAATATGCCATATTCGAGCCGAATATTCGCAATACGAATATTCGTGAGCAACACTAGTCCCTAGACAGATCCCACTCACTTTCCGTGGAGGAGGCTGGATCCTGGATCAACTTTTCCACTCCGGCTGACAGCACAGCCCGGAACTCGGATCACCTCTACCAGCTCACCGAACCCCGCAGACAGCCTGCACCCAGCAGCCCTTCTGTTACAACTCAGGGGTGATGTCGGGGGAGGGGCGGGACTGAGCAGCTATTAAACAGCCAATGATCGGGCTGCCTAAGAAAGGGGCGGGGTCGCATACATGTAGCGCAGTCCACATCCCATTGGCTGGTGTTTGATGGCTGTTCAGGCCCGCCCACCTCCGAAATCACTTTGGCGTTTTGACAGCTCCTGCAAGAAGTTTTACACACAGTGAGCGGCTCTCTCCTCACAATCGGATCCGCTGTATGTGAAAGTGATTCACAGGCAGCGCGGGCCACACACTGCTTGAATGGAACATTTGACAGTGAATGGGAGACAGCATGGGATTAGGGTGTGCCCAGGCACACCCGGCACACCCCGTGTGCACGCCTATGCTGAGATCCCTTCATTGGCTGCCAGTAAAAGACAGAATCACTTTCAAGGCACTATGTCTAATGCACAAGTGCATTAATGGAAACGCCCCCCAATATCTATGCGAAAAAATAAAAGCTCACAACCCCAATCGCATTCTGTGATTCACCAATCAAAACCTTGCCCAGATACCCAAAGCCAGATACAAGTCCAAAGGAGATCGAAGGTTTTCAGTCCAGGGACCTCGACTGTGGAACGCTCTACCAACCATCACTCGACTGGAGTCGGACCACTTGGCCTTCAGGAGAAAGATTAAAACCCATCTCTTCTGAGGTCAAAGGGTTTCACTCACGGAATGTATTCAGCACCCAGAGGCGATTCAGTTTGCATGTGTTGTGCTATATACGTTTTTCACTCACTCACTCACTCACTCAATTGAAAGTATTTGAATCTCATAAGGAGCGCGGCTTCTCCCATTTATATCTAATTTGTGTATATCCCACAATAAGCTGCTGCTCATTGGACTTTTACGTTTTATACAACTATTCCTTTTTTTGGTACAATTAGCGTGTTTTTTTACCCTTTATAAACAATCTTGAACAGTTTCTAACAAAGATTGTAATGAACTCTTTCACTTCCTCCACCATCTCCTTCTTAAATCTTCACTCAACTGAGCTCCCAGTCTATCACTAGACCCGCTGATCCACTGCCACTGGATCTGTTTCAATATTCTCACTAAGTATCTTCCTCAAGCATCCCTGCTGGGTCCCTGGCTTGGCACACAATATTGCTCTGCAAGTGTCACCTCTGCTGGTTGGGTCCCTGGCTTGACACCTGCAGAAGTTTCCCAATTCTTTACTGTCCCTGGTTGGTGAGAATACTGCTCTTGTACTGGCTTCAGCTACTCACGGTGGTTCCCGGTAACAAGGTGGATGGTCTCTTTGTGGCGACAGCTTCCCCTCTACCTCTGACCACAAAAGGTTCTCCGGCCGGCAGAACCATCACTTGTGGTTGGACGGCAAGCCAAAAATCCCAACCCTACGCTGCACTCTCTTGCTTCTGGATAGGCCCTCAGATAGCCTAGCAGCCAGTTGTCCCGGGGATAGGCCCAAACTCTGGCCTAGCAGCCCGGGCAATACAACACACGTCCACCCAGACAGCCGTCCAGGTGGCACAGAACCCCAGTCACCTGACCTCACCCAAATAAATAGGCTCTCCCAGCAAGCCAAGGGACAAAAAGAAAATCCCTGCCCATTGGCTGAGACACCCCAGCACCTGGCCTGGTAGCCGACCGCCACGTCCTTAACAACCGATAACTCATCAGCTGTTAGCGGGGTTCCCCACTGACAGTTGAAATATAAATGTAGCGGTCTGCTCCTGTTGGGCAGGCACTGCTTTAAATTTAGTTTTCTGGAAGCAGGAGTGTTTCCTAATGGAGATTATGCACCTGAACCTATCTCATTGTTTACCCTTCCACCCCTCCAACAATTTCTACTTTTCTTACCAAGTTCTGCAAATAAATCCTAGAAAAAGAAGTGTAAAGTGTGGACATTGAACTTTTTCAACTCTCTTCCACTACCTTGGACGGTGAGGATATAGAGGTAACATGCTGTCCGAAATACTCAGCAGCTCCTCCGGGGGTAGTGCTACATAAACAAAAGAATGCCAGCAATTGAAAATTTCAGAAAAATCCCCCAAAATCCATACGAGACCCTTATCTGAGCACGCAGCCCGGCAGGTCAGGAAAGGCAGATCACATGGGGGGTGGTATCTGGGGGCCCCCTGTTAAAGAACACTTCCAGATTCTGATAAACTGTCCCGCCCCCAAACCCTCACAACCACAGCCCAGGGTTGTGGGGAAGAGGCCCTTGTCCGCATTAATATGGAGACAAGGTGCTTTGGGGCGGGGGGCAGGGCCAAAATCACCCTGCATGTTGAGGGCATGTGGCCTAGTATGGTTCATGGGGGGGCGCTCACTTGCCCTCCCTTCCTGAGCTGCCGTGCTGCATGCTCGGATAAGGGTCTTGTATGGATTTTGGGGAGCCCCTATGCCGTTTCCTTTTCTCTAATTTTGGCGTGGGGGGACCCCGCGATCATTTGCTTCCAAACAGTGCCTCTATTATCTTTGGCTAACTAGTCATGATGCAAAGATAGCGCTGAAACCCTGCTGGAAGATGGACATCCTGAAACACAAGACTGCAATCCATCTCCATGTGACGTGGTAAAAGTACTTGTAGGTATTTGTACTTGCTAGTAGTACTTGCTTGTTACCTTCTACTTACCTGATTTGGGCTTTTTACACTTAGCAGGAGAGCTAAGCATATCCTTTTTAGTTTACAGGCACATCTTTTATGGTAACTTTAGCAGCAGATTTTCTTTGAAGAGGAACTGAACTATGAAAGGTTTGCACAAAAACAGGGAAGCAGAGGGTAAAGGACTAGTCACCGGTATTGCTTGAAGGGTTAGTAAAGGTTTTTTTTTTTTTTTTCAATAAAAAACGTCATACAGTACTTGCCCTCCACTGTACAGTTAATTTTGCACAGATTGGCCCCAAGCCTCCTCTTCTGGGGTCCCTCGGGGACTGTATCGGCTCCTCCCCACAAGAGCTAATCCCCTTCTGGGAAGTGCTCTCCCAAGGGGGTTAGCTTGCGGGCACGCTCCTGTGTGATACAGTGGCGGCCATAGCCACCAAGTGTATCACTCAGCCCTGCCTTGGCACGCCACATCATTGATTTGATTGACAGCAGCGGGAGCCAATGGCTGCGCTGCTATCAATCATCAAATGAAGAGCCGAGAACAGCCAAGACGACCGGGCCGAGAAGCCAGCGTGTTCATGGCACGGGACTTTCGAAGGCTCAGGTAAGTAAATGGGGGGGCTTGGCAGCTTGTAAGCATCAGATTTTTTTTCACCTTAATGCATAGGATGCATTAAGGTGAAAAAACGAGAAGCTTTACAACCCCTTTGAGGTCTCCCTGCAGCTGATTGTTCCTAATTACAGACTTACTTTGAGTTTTTCTGTACCTTGTCGCTGTGTGGAGGGGACCATCCTGGTACAGGCAGGGCTTTGCTTCCTTCTATCTCCAGCATGGAGAACAATGAGCAGGACATTAGTCCCATCACCAAATCTTACTCCAAATCTCTTACAACTATTAGTCAGGCAGCAGTGTCTTGGGGCCTATGTTGATGGGCTTTTGTTCATCCTGATGGATTTTGCATTCCTTCAAAAGTCTCTGGAAATGCGAAACCCACTTAAAGGGGTTGTATAGGTTTGATTTTTGTTTTTTTGAATAACAAACATGTCATACTTACCTCCACTGTGCAGTTTGTTTTGCACAGAGTGGCCCCGATCCTGCTGTTCTGGAGTCCCACGACTGTCTTGGCTCCTCCCTGCTAAAGCTAACCCCCTCTGGGAAGCTCTTTCCCCAGGGGGTTAGCTTGCGGGTGTGCTCCCTGTCATACATGCTGCGTCCATAGACATGTGTATGACTCGGTCCCACCCCCCTGTGGCCACATTATTTGATGTAATTGAGAGCAGCGGGAGCTGCGTTGCTATCAATCTATCCAATCAAAGGCCAGACTCCGTGGAGAAGAGGACGCCGGGGATGCGCACAGCAGGTGAACAGGCACAGGTAAGTAAAAC
This sequence comes from Rana temporaria, assembly GCF_905171775.1. NCBI lineage: Eukaryota > Metazoa > Chordata > Amphibia > Anura > Ranidae > Rana > Rana temporaria. The sequence goes on along the minus strand of NW_024404422.1, from coordinate 32,779 downwards.
GGGGGGCTGGGGGGCCCATGACAGCCAGGTGTTTTTTTTCACCTTTTTGCATAGGATGCATTAAGATGAAAAAACACAAACCTTTACAACCCCTTTAAAGCAGATAAACTGCAGGTAAAATGCACATGTCAGTGAATTCTGAATGATCTCAGAAATGCATCAAATTGATGCACTGTAGAACAAATGTAGCGCCCCCTTACTTTCAGCAAAGGCGCTACGCTAAAGTTAGTGGGAGAATGAGAGAGGTAAGTTGCTCTCATTCCTAATTTATGTTAAATTTGGCTGTCGCCAAATCTGGATTGTTCTGTGGGTCAGACTGCGTTCCAGGGATGCGGTACCATCCCTGGGCATCAGGTGGCGCCAGAGGGGTCCAGGCGGAGCCGCTTCTTCCCAGCAGCCAATCAGAGGAGTTGAGCCTGGCTGTGCATGCTGGGAGGGAGTATTTCTGTGGCGGAAGCCGTTGTTCTGGGTTCTTCGCAGGTTCCTTGTTCCGGGTGCGGCACCCACCTTTAGGGTGTGCGCACATCGCGGGCCCCACCACTATGGCCTACCTGGCCTGGGGTCGCGCGCAACACGGAGTTCCTGACTCTGGGCCCTCATGGCCTGGAGCAACTGATGCCACAAAGGGGCCCCAGTGACTGACTGGGTCACCCTTCTACTGAGGAGATCCCAGGCTGTATGCCGTTCGGTGGGGGATCGGCTTGAGGAGAACCTGGAGGTAGGTTGTCCAAAAGGGCTTGAACGAACCATCGGGGATCTGGTGACCGGGACATTGACAGGTACACTTCCACTGTCAACCGGTGACCCTAGAGCAAATTTACTGGGAGGATAAGCTCAACTATTTAGCTCATCCAAGTTCTAGGCCTGTGGCAGAGGCTCCATCAGAGCCAGGTCTGTGGCAGAGACCTGCTCCTCCCAGCATCCTTAAAGTGACGCTTCGGCTGCCAGGCCTGTGGCAGGGGTCTTTTCGAGGGCACTTCACCCACTCTGGCTGGAGTGGCGACTAACTGTATCTACTACTACTGAAAGCAGGATTGCTTTCTTCTCGATCCAAGCCTGATACCGCAAAATTCCTTTACTTCATCAACCTTTCCTATCTACCTCGAGTTGATGTTGGTCGTGTTGGACCAAGAAATAAAGCGTTCAAAAAACCTTATTCGCTGATTGGACATTCGTTTACTGCTCTACTCACTACCATTACTCCTAGACAACGATCCTGAGGGGGTAGCACTACACAAAGAAAAGAGGGCACATTAACCTTGCGCATTACCCAAATGGTATCTTTAATAGTATATAAAAGAAGGAGATATACCTACAAACATATTACAGTCCATAGTAGACTCCCAACAACCAGGTCACTGAGACTATTCCCAACAGGTTGGAGGGCCTTCCAGAAGACTGGCGTGATCACCCCTTGAAATGCGTCAATCTTCTGGAATAGTCTCAGTGACCTCAGCACCCAGAGGCGATTCAGTTCGCATGTTACAAGTTCGCTTTACAAGTTTTTCACTCACTCACTCACCTGGTTGTTGGGAGTCTACTATGGACTGTAATATGTTTGTGAGTATATCTCCTTTTTTATATACTATTAAAGATACCACTTGGATAATGCGCAAGTTTGGTGCGCCCCCTTTTCTTTGTTTTACAGCGGTTCTATTTTGTTCCTCCCCCGACCCATAGAGGGCAGCAAAACCTGTGCATTTTTGTGAATTACCAAGAACCTGCTACATATCCATTTCCATTACACCACCCTCGAGCGCAGGAGAATACTACTGTACTGCATCAAATTGATGCCAGTGACACAAGTTCAAAGCCCCTCCGCACATGCCCTTAGATCTCACACTGCAGACATATAACTATGAGGCTACAGAACATGAGTGCCTGGGCACACTCACATATCAGGAAATGCTTTTTTTTTTTTTCAAAATAGTTGCTCTATTTTTGTTTATAGCGCAAAAAATAAAAACCGCAGAGGTGATCAAATACTACCAAAAGAATGCTCTATTTGTGGGGAAAAAAGCATGCCAATTTTGTTTGGGTGCCACGTCGCACAACCGCACAATTGTCAGTTAAAGCGACGCAGTGCTGAATCGCAAAAAGTGGCCCCGTCAGGAAGGGGGTAAATTCTTCTGGGGCTGAAGTGGTTAACACGAACTATGAGTTGGGTATTGTATGGTGGTTTAATACCTCACCTGTGACTGACATATGTGTCTCAATCCCACTATATGGATGAAGGTACTTGTCCCGCACTGAGCAAATGTAAAATCCGGCGTCCTTGGGGGTGACAGAGGAGATGGTGAGACAATTTGGGGTGATTGTCACTTGGGAGGAATTCTCCAGAGGACTCCCGAGTCCATTTGTATACCTATGCCAGTATTGGTGCTCAATCTCTTCAGCCTTGGCATTCCTGACATAACAGGACATCCGGGCCGTGTCACCGGCAGACAAGTTTAGGAACGGAGGATCCTGGATCACCGTCATTGTGCCGATACCAACAGAAAACACTGAATAATAGAGAAAAACAGAAACACAATCAGGACTCATACATGAACTGTCTGACAGAAGTCTGTGTTTCTTTCTACCAACCAATTATTGTCTTCCGTAAAAATGTCCCAGTCTTCCCAGCAATATGGCCAATTTACAGGCTCACCATACTCCTGTCCAATCCTATTTTTTTTCTTTTAAGATTTGTCTTACGTAGGAGTGACTTAAAATTAGCGTTGCTTGACTGTAATCAACCTGAACTGAATTGATAGTTCTGTGTTCGCTTGGCCTCCCTTAAACTCAGTGTTATTGTTTGCTTTTGTCTGCTACTGGAGTGTTTCTCTAGCAATAGTGCAAGAAAGTTCAGTATTGCTGGGTTATGAATATGTAGTGGCCTGCTACTTTCTGTCCGGCGCTGCTTTAAATTTAGAGGGTAGTCTGAGGGTTAGTTGACTCAGACTGTATGTTTTTTTCACTAAATTTGGGCCTCTGTTCCAGCCATGGCTGTATTGTGAGTGACCAGTATTGTTGTCTGGGGTGCCGTTACCACCCCAGGCCGAGGGTGGCAGCAGTCAGGTCAAGGTGTTTTGGGTGTTCTCCTTCAGCAGCCAATCAGAGGGAGTTGATCGTCCCGCTGTGCATGCTGGGGAGGAGTACTTAAGGCACAGACGTCATTAGTTCGGGGTCGTCGTCGTCACCGATCTTGGCCTGTCGCACCACCACCCCCTGTATGTGGCCCTCCTGGCCGGGGGTGCATGTTCAAGTGTTCCTGGCTCCGGGATCACGTTGGTCCGGGGTTGTGATCTACTAAGTAGGTCCGGTAGTCAGACTGGGTCTACGTTTGCAGAGTGGTCCTGTGCTGTCCGTCCTGGAGGGAGGAAGCCACCCAATGAAGAACCTGTCTTGGAGAGCACCGAGCACGAGGCTGGTATCTCAGGAGAGGCCTTGACCTTCATCGAAGGACGCACCATTACTGGAAGGCTGAGTGAAGGTCGCCTGTCAGTTCTGAATTCACAAGAAGTTATTCGGGAGAGATCCGGGTGCTTAATCCTGTGCTGAGAGGATTCTGTACTGAATACATCTCCACCTTTGATAAGGTCTGTGGCAGAGATTTTACCAATTTCCGTGTGACATCCTGGCTCCTAGGCTAGTGAGAGAGGCCTATCTGGGTGCACAATACCCGCTCTGGCTAGAGTGGCGACAAAAGTTACATTGCTGGAAGCAGGAGTGTTTCCGAACAGAAGTTATACACCTGAACCTACTACCTATTACCCTTCCACCTCTTCAACTACTACTTTTATTCTTTTACCACGTTGGGTAAATAAAGCAAAGAAAAAGAAGCCTAAAGTGTGGACATTAAGAAGAAAAATGTTACTGCGCTGATCTAATTATCCAGAGGTATTTAATCTCTGGGAATATGGACATAAGTGAAATATCAGGGCCACAATGTACCCAATCTTAAGTGTGAATAACCTGAATACAAACAATAAAAAATATAAGAAATATATGAGTCATACAAATGTGACACAGTGATTTCAAACTTAAATCATATATCTAGATCAGTGTGTCAGCATACAATCCATATGCCACAGTGCTTCTATGAGAAAAATGGCTGTTGCTGCTACTGACCAACCAAATAGTGAAAACAATACGAAAGATATTACAAAAAAATATATTATATATATATATATGTGTGTGTAAAAACCCAATATGCGGTACGCCAACTGCACCGTGAGTTGTCCAATAACCAATATTGGAACAAAATAAAATAAATATCAATAAAAGTGAAATAATTATCAAACAACCATACAAATGTGCAATGTGCTGGCTGCACTTAAAAATAGTCCAAATGACAGGCAATCTTGCTCTTATACAATAGGTTCCAGCAAACACAAGGTTCAATGTTGGTAATGCTGTATACAGGAAAGTGCCGCTATCTCTTCCACCCGACAAAGATGTGCCACCATCACCAATGGTTAAAATCAACACTCACCAGACCCCAGATATTATTAGGCTCCAAAGTGGTGTCTTTTCTTTGTCGGTCAGTGGGTGTTGCCTCCTTTTCCCTTTTACAAGGTGTCATCAATTCCTCAAAAACAAGGGGCTCATCATGGTGTAGTATATTAAAATATGTATTTATTTAAAAAAGGTAAAAAAATATAACACTTACAATATAAAGTGCCTCTGACCGGCACTAAGTGTCTTTGGCAGTGTCAACCGTTAAAAGCCGCTGACCAGCATTTAAGTGGCGTCCTAAGAGGTGTGCTTGCCCCGCTGTGCTCCGCATGTATTGCTACAAGGGGTCCGTGCGCGCTGGTGTGCTGCACCCTCAATGTGTGTGTCCAAACAGCCTCAATGTGTGGACATTGAAGTTTTTCTCAACTCTCATCTGATACCCTAGACGGCGAAGGAATAGAGGTAACATGCAGCCCAAAACAAACCAGCAGCTCCTTTGGGGGTAGTGCTACATATATTTATGAGTCCCTGGCCACCCACTAGAATTTTTTTTTTTCAATCGGTGCAGGCTGCGAGGGGACATGAATATTTGGGTGTAAACTTGTGAGCTTTTTGTTTCCCCCAGGTTCCTGGCAGGAAAAGGATATCTTCTAGAAGTCTCACCCTGCTAGACTTGCTGCAGAGGAAGAGCACTTATTAATTCACAAGACAAGACCTGAGTCTGGGTTCTAGTGTCGCAGTGCTTTTCTGGTGGTGGTTACCCAGAAAGAGTGGAGCCATTACTGGGAAGGAGCACCAGGTAGGAACTTCTACGGAAAGGTGCCTGACAAGCTGGATTTGGGTTTTGAGCCTCACAGGGAGTGTGGTGTCCCATGAAGGGATTCTGACTCACTTCTGTTGGTCTATTTATTTTTTTAAAAATCTTTTTAACCACACTGATAGTTGTCCCTATCTTTGGATGTCGTTTAACTGTCTGTGGTATCGCGGAGTCACTTAACCAAATCAGGCCTTCTAATGATAGTTCCGACATTGCCTGTTCCAAAATGATCCATGGTTTGTCTTTTGGTATGACGCACCAATCCAATACTCTTGACAGATGCACTGCCTCATAATACGAGAGTGGGTCTGGGAATCCCACCCCCCTTTTTCCTTTGGTAGCGTTAAAATGTCTCTACGCACTCTGGCTGGTTTCCCTGCCCATATAAATCCTGTGAACTTTGCTCTAACGTCTCTTAGAAACCCCTGGGGTATCCTCGTTGGAAGCGTCTGTAGTAGGTATAACAACCTCGGCATTACATTCATCTTTATGATGTTGATTCTGCCGAACCAAGTAAAGACTTCTTTATCCCATTTCTGCAGGTCTAACTTAATTTGTCTTACCAACGGTACCAAATTTAATTCCAGAATTCTATTTAATTTCTTTGGTATTTTAGTCCCAAGGTACCCTATGTGTGAGTTTGTCCATTTAAACGAGAAAAAAGTCTTTAATTGCTGTTGTTGTGCCATACTTATCTCTACCCCATTGCTTCCGATTTATTGTAATTACCGGTAACTTTAAAATTAGAGAGTGTCCCATATTTATCAATTTCTGATAACAGTGGGGGGAGAGATAGCACTGGCATAGTTAGGAAAAACATCAAATCATCCGCAAATGCTGCGAGTTTATGTTCCCCTCCTTTTACACAGATACCCCTAATATCTGTATTCAGCCTTATTGTTCTTAGGAAAGGTTCCAACGTCAAGATAAAGATAATTGGTGATAGGGGGCACCCTTGACGTGTCCCGTTACATATAGCAAAGGGCTCAGAGATGGTATCGTTTATCTTAACTCTAGCTTTCGGTTGGTAATATAGACTCATAATCCATTTTTGCATCCCTTCTCCCAGACCTATATGTTGTATTATTATTTTTAAAAACTTCCAATCCACCCTATCTAATGCTTTTTCAGTATCAGTAGATATAAGTACTAGGGGTTTCTTATAGGACTGTGAGAAGTGGATCGCACTTATCACCCATTGCGTGTTTTCTCTACCTTCCCTCGCTGGGGTAAATCCGACTTGATCCTGATGTACCAGACAGGGAATATATGGCATTAGTCTATTTGCTAATATTTTTGTAAAAATCTTTAAATCTACATTTAGTACTGATATTGGTCGGTAATTTGAACACTGTGCTGGGTCTTTCCCCTCCTTTGGTATAACAGCTATGTGTGCCATAAGAGCTTCCTCGGGCATCTTATGCCCTTCTCGTATAGAATTAAATGCATCCAAGAACCTTGGCATCAACTTTTCAGCATAGGTCTTATAATATAATAGAGTAAATCCGTCCGGTCCGGGAGCTTTACCTGGTTTTAACATTTTAAGGGCGCTTATAAATTCTTCTGATGTAATTCGACCATCTATACTCCTCCCAGTCTCCTCTGAAAGTCTAGGCATTCCTGACCCCTCTATATATTGCTTTGACTCTTCCTCACGGAGTCGAGTCTTTTGCTCATCTTTTAATTGGTATAGACTCATATAATAATTTCTAAATACATTTGCGATTTCTTGTGAGGATTTAACTAACTTATCCCCTGTTGTTTTAATACACTCTATATGGTTTTGAGCCCTCGTTACTCTAAGTGCTCTCGCTAACATCCTACTTGGTTTATTGTCGTATTCATAAAAGTCTTGTTTACATGCAGCTTTACTGTCTTCACTATACAGTAACTGCAAAACAATAGAAGAGGGGTGGGGTTCTTTAGTTCTATCTTGTTTCCGTTGTCCTGATAAAGAAAGGGGAGCGAGTGTCGTCACCCTAGAACAGGAAGTTTGTTATTGGCCGAATCATGGGATATAAATCAAGGGGGGAAAAAGCCTAAAAACATGTAAGCTGTAATATGTTACATTTTTGGTTTTGGGTTTGATACACGGAGAGGTTGTAAAAAGAAACCTTTACCAATAAGTTATTGGCATGTTTTTAAAGACATTTAAAAATAAAATAGAAAAAGATAATAACATATATAATAATAATAATAATAATAATAATAATAATAATAATAATAATAATAAAATCTTCCCTCCTCCATAGCCTGGACTGTGCTGTCTGGACCTACCTGAGATCACCCCCAGGAGGAGGATTATGGGCTCCATACCGTCTCCAGGTAGGTGAACAAATTTCTGATACAATGTTACTGATAACTCAAACCAAACCAAACTGTACATTACAAGACAGGAAACCAAACCTACTTCACAGCCACACGAGCCACTGACCGGATACGACCTTTACCTTCCTTGCTGTATCTTTTATTCAGTTCTCTAATGCAGTTCAATCTTTCACTCAAGTTCACTGTCCCAGGCACATATTACTATTATTATAATATACCTGTATATACACTGCTCAAAAAAATCCAAGGGACACTTTTTAACCCCTTCAATATCGGGCACTTTCCCCCCTTCCTGCCCAGGAGAATTTTTAGCTTTCAGCGCTGTCGCATTTTGAATGACAACTACGCAGTCATACAACACTGTACACATAGGACATTTTTTGCATTTTCTTCCCACAAATAGAGATTTATTTTGGTGGTATTTGATAACCTCTGCGGTTTTTATTTTTTGCAAAACAAACTAAAAAAGACCGAAATGTTTGAAAACATTTTTTTTATTAGTTTCTGTTATAAAATGTAGTTTTCTCGTTCATTGACAGGCACTTATGAGGCGGTACTGATGGGCACTGATGAGTTGGCACTGATAAGGTGGCACTGATGAGGAGGCACTGATATGTAAAATTGATGGGCACTGATGGACACTGATAGGTGGCACTGAAGGGCAGCACTGATGATGTAGTACTGACAGGTGTTACTGATGGGCACTGATTGGCATTGCGGTGGGCACTGATTGGCGCCTATTCTCCTGCTTAAACATAATTAAACTTGGAATTGTTATTTCGTCAAATCCATTAATTTGTTAATCATTGTATACTGTATTTATTCAACATGTTTTGTTACATCTATATTTTTATAATATATGTGTTATATTTTTCTATTGACCATCTTCCTTATACCTATTTCTTTTGATATATTGTAGTTAGTTCTAAGCTCTTGAAGAAGCTCAAATGTGAGCGAAACATGACGAGTGAACTACAACTACAACGAGTCGTTTCACATTGTTGAAGCTAGACACATTCAAAGATTATGGATGGTTCTTTATTTATATTTGTTTGTATCAATAAATTAAATTTTTCTATTTTTTATAATTGGTGTCTTGTTAGACTTCATTAGCACTGCTAATAGGTACCTATTCCTTCTTTTTCTTTTCTATATGCATACATGGGATGAGGTGCTTTAATTTGAATATCTGTATATCCACAAAATACCACACTGATTGGCACTGTTATGGGCCCTGACAGGCATTCCTGATGGGCACTGACTGGCAGCTGATGGGCACTGATTGGCTGGCTCACGCTGTGATTGGTCACAGCTGATCACGTGGCCGCATGGGTGGCACTGTCTGCAGGTAGCACATGCAATATGGCCCATAATGCATGTGCTGCCTGCAGTGCCACCCATGCCGCCAATGCCATAATGTGCTGCAGACAGTGCCACCCCTGACGCTAATGCCATAACGCATGTGCTGCCTGCAGAGAAAGTGCCACCCATGACGCCAATGCCGTAATGTGCTGCAGAGACAGTTTCAAGGCGGGGTCTGGGGAGGGGCCAGGGGTGGAGTCAGAGGTGGGGCAGAAGGCAGGACCAGTGGTGGAGCTGAAGGGGGCCCCATCAAGTAGGCTGTACGAGGCCCCATGATTTCTATCTGCCATTAGGTGTCAGGATGAAATCCTTGGTGCAGTGGGTCCTGGGTTCCTCCTGGTGCACGGCAATGCCCGGCCTCATGTGGCGAGAGCATGCAGCCAGTTCCTGGAGGATGAAGAAATTGATACCATTGAATGGCCCCCACACCCACCTGACCTAAATCCTAAAGAACACCTCTGAGACATTATGTTTCGGTTCATCCGGTGCCACCAGGTTGCACCTCAGTCTGTTCAGGAACTCAGTGATGCTCTGGTCCAGATACCCTAGAAAACCATCTGTTACATGCATACAAGCACTTGGGGGGGGGGCCACACAAACTACTGAGGACCATTCTGAGTTCCTGCAATGAAATTTCAGCAAAATGGGCTGGCCTACTATATATATTTTTTTCACTTTGATTTTCGGTGTGTCTTTAACCACTTAACCCCCGGACCATATTGCTGCCCAAAGACCAGAGCACTTTTTGCGATTCGGCACTGCGCCGCTTTAACTGACAATTGCGCGGTCGTGCGACGTGGCTCCCAAACAAAATTGGTGTCCTTTTTTTCCCACAAATAGAGCTTTCTTTTGGTGGTATTTGATCACCTCTGCGATTTTTTTTTTTTGCGCTATAAACAAAAATAGAGCGACAATTTTGGAAAAAATTCAATATTTTTAACTTTTTGCTGTAATAAATATCCCCAAAAATATATAAAAAATACATTTTTTTTCCTCAGTTTAGGCCGATACGTATTCTTCTACCTATTTTTCGTAAAAAAAATCGCAATAAGCGTTTATTGATTGGTTTGCGCAAAAGTTATAGCGTTTACAAAATAGGGGGTATTTTTATGGCATTTTTATTAATATATATTTTTTACTAGTAATGGCGGCGATCAGCGATTTTTATCGGTACTGCGACATTATGGCGGACACTTTGGACGCTTTTGACACATTTTTGGGACCATTGGCATTTTTATAGCGATCAGTGCAATAAAAATGCATTGGATTACTATAAAAATGCCACTGGCAGTGAAGGGGTTAACACTAGGGGGCGGGGAAGGGGTTAAGTATGTCCCTGGGTGTGTTCTAACTGTAGGGGGGGTGGACTCACTAGGGGAAACACTGATCCTCTGTTCATACATTGTATGAACAGAACATCAGCATTTCCCCCCCTGACAGGACCGAGAGCTGTGTGTTTACACCCACAGCTCCCGGTCCCCGCTCTGTAACGAGCAATCGCGGGTGCCCGGCGGCGATCGAGCCTGCCGGGCACATGCACGGGAGTCGGGGGCGCGCACGCGCCCCTAGTGGCTGCTCAAAGAGCTGACGTAGAGCTACGGGCTCTCACCTAGGAGAGCCGACCTGCCGCCGTAGAATGAAGGCGGCTGGTCGGCAAGTAGTTAAGAACTTTTATTCGGCTAAAATGTCATTTCTACATTTTGAATGCAGTTCTGGCGGCCGTCTATAGAGGGCGCTGCAGTGCCACCCCCTCTCGCAAATAACATACATTCATGCATTGTATTGCACGAATGTATGTTATTGCAGGTTGCCAGCTGCCTGGTCTATTCAGATAACCGGACACAGGGCGCCGGTTACCTGAATAACGGCAGCTGGTTGGCTGAGCGGAACTGCCTATCAGAGCCAGCGGCTCTCGAATGTCTATCCTCGAAACGCAGCCTCCCTGCGTTCCTTTGATAAGACTGACGGCTGTTTCAGCCAATCAGGTTCCCGGATTCTGGTTATCAGGAACCTGATTGGCTGAAGCGTCACCAAGGCGGAAGAAGACATCGAGGGAGGACATGGAAGCTTCAGGTAAGTGCATTTTACAGGGAACAGCGGCGACAAAGGGCACAGAGGCGACAAAGAGGACAGAGAATCATTTTTTTTAACCATTTGAGGTTCAGATAATCCCCTATTTTAAGAGAGACCCATATGACGATTGGCACAGTGGCTGTGTTTGATGGCATGGCACAGTGGTGACAATTGATGGCACAGTGACTGCGTTTGATAGGCACAGTGAGGCTGCAATTTTTTTTTCCCGTTTGCGCCACCCCAAAAATTTTGAGCACCAGCCGCCACTGCACGATACCCAGTCCATACCAGTATAGATCCTAACACTATACCCAGTCCATACCAGTATAAAACCTAACACTATACCCAGTCCATACCAGTATAGATCCCAACACATTTCCCAGTCCATACCATTATAGATCCTAACACATTACCCAGTCCATGCTAGCATAGATCCTAACATATTACCCAGTCCATACCAGTATAGATCCTAACACATTACCCAGTCCATACCAGTATAGATCCTAACACTATACCCAGTCCATACCAGTATAGATCCTAACACTATACCCAGTCTATACCAGTATAGATCCTAACACTATACCCAGTCCATACCATTATAGATCCCAACACATCACCCAGTCCATACCAGTATAGATCCTAAAACATCACCCAGTCCATACCAGTATAGATCCTAAAACATCACCCAGTCCATACCAGTATAGATCCCAACACTATACCCAGTTCATACCAGTATAGATCCTAACACATCACCCAGTCCATACCAGTATAGATCCCAACACATTACCCATTCCATACCAGTATAGATCCTAACACATCACCCAGTCCATACCAGTATAGATCCCAACACATTACCCAATCTATACCAGTATAGATCCTAACACTATACCCAGTCCATACCAGTATAGATCCCAACACATTACCCAGTCCATACCAGTATAGATCCCAACACTATACCCAGTTCATACCAGTATAGATCCTAACACTATACCCAGTCCATACCAGTATAGATCCTAACACATTACCCAGTCCATACCATTATAGATCCTAACAAATTACCCAGTCCATACCAGTATAGATCCTAACACATTACCCAGTCCATGCCAGCATAGATCCTAACATATTACCCAGTCCATACCAGTATAGATCCTAACACATCACCCTGTCCATACCAGTATAGATCCCAACACATTACTCAGTCCATACCAGTATAGATCCTAACACTATACCCAGTCCATACCAGTATAGATCCTAACACTATACCCAGTCCATACCAGTATAGATCCCAGCACATTACCCAGTCCATACCAGCATAGATCCTAACATATTACCCAGTCCATACCAGTATAGATCCCAACACATCACCCAGTCCATACCAGTATAGATCCTAACACTATACCCAGTCCATACCAGTATAGATCACAACACTATACCCAGTCCATACCAGTATAGATCTCAACATATTACCCAGTCCATACCAGTATAGATCCTAACACATCACCCAGTCCATACCTGTTTAGATCCTAACACTATACCCAGTCCATACCAGTATAGATCCTAACACTATACCCAGTCCATACCAGTATAGATCCTAACACATTACCCAGTCCATACCAGTATAGATCCCAACACTATACCCAGTTCATACCAGTATAGATCCTAACACTGTACCTAGTCCATACCAGTATAGATCCCAACACATCACCCAGTCCATACCAGTATAGATCCTAACACTATACCCAGTCCATACCAGTATAGATCCTAACACTATACCCAGTCCATACCAGTATAGATCCCAACACATTACTCAGTTCATACCAGTATAGATCCTAACACATCACCCTGTCCATGCCAGTATAGATCCTAACACATCACCCTGTCCATACCAGTATAGATCCCAACACATTACTCAGTTCATACCAGTATAGATCCTAACACTATACCCAGTCCATACCAGTATAGATCCTAACACTATACCCAGTCCATACCAGTATAGATCCTAACACTATACCCAGTCCATACCAGTATAGATCCCAACACTATACCCAGTCCATATCAGTATAGATCTCAACACATCACCCAGTCCATACCAGTATAGATCCTAACACATCACCCTGTCCATACCAGTATAGATCCCAGCACATTACCCAGTCCATACCAGCATAGATCCTAACATATTACCCAGTCCATACCAGTATAGATCCCAACACATCACCCAGTCCATACCAGTATAGATCCTAACATATTACCCAGTCCATACCAGTATAGATCCCAACACATCACCCAGTCCATACCAGTATAGATCCTAACACTATACCCAGTCCATACCAGTATAGATCCTAACACTATACCCAGTCCATACCAGTATAGATCCTAACACTGTACCTAGTCCATACCAGTATAGATCCCAACACATCACCCAGTCCATACCAGTATAGATCCTAACACTATACCCAGTCCATACCAGTATAGATCCTAACACATTACCCAGTCCATACCAGTATAGATCCCAACACTATACCCAGTCCATACCAGTATAGATCCTAACACTATACCCAGTCCATTCCAGTATAGATCCTAACACTATACCCAGTCCATACCAGTATAGATCCCAACACATTACCCAGTCCATACCGGTATAGATCCTATCACATTACCCAGTCCATACCAGTATAGATCCTAACACTATACCCAGTCCATACCAGTATAGATCCTAACACATTACCCAGTCCATACCAGTATAGATCCCAACACTATACCCAGTCCATACCAGTATAGATCCTAACACTATACCCAGTCCATACCAGTATAGATCCTAACACATTACCCTGTCCATACAAGTATAGTTTCTAACACATTACCCAGTCCATACCAGTATAGATCCTAACACATCACCCAGTCCATACCAGTATAGATCCTAACACATCACCCAGTCCATACCAGTATAGATCCCAACACATTACCCAGTCCATACCAGTATAGATCCTATCACATTACCCAGTCCATACAAGTATAGTTTCTAACACATCACCCAGTCCATACCAATATAGATCCTAACACTATACCCAGTCCATAGCAGTATAGATCCTAACACATCACCCAGTCCATACAAGTATAGATCCTAACACGTTACCCAGTCCATACCAGTATAGATCCTAACACATTACCCCGTCCATACCAGTATAGATTCTAACACATTACCCAGCCCATACCAGTATAGATTCTAACACATTACCCAGTCCATACCAGTATAGATCCTAACACATCACCCAGTCCATACCAGTATAGATCCTAACACATCACCCAGTCCATACCAGTATAGATCCTAACACATCACCCAGTCCATACCAGTATAGATTCTAACACATCACCCAGTCCATACCAGTATAGATCCTAACACTATACCCAGTCCATACCAGTATACACAGCATGGGATTTTTCTCCATTGAGACCTGATGTGTTTTCAAAGTGTTCCTTTCATTTTTTTGAGCAGTGTAGATATATATATATATATATATATATATATATATATATATATATATATATATATATATATTTATATATATATATATGACCGTGGTCATTAATACGCATCAAAAGTGTCCGAAGTGTCCGCCATAATGTCGCAGTCATGATAAAAAAAATCGCTGATCGCCGCCATTAGTAGTAAAAAAAAAAAAATAATAATAAAAATGCCATAAAAAATTTTTGTAAACGCTATTACTTTTGCGCAAACCAATCAATAAACGCTTATTGCGATTTTATTTACCAAAAATATGTAGAAGAATACGTATCGGCCTAAACTGAGAAAAAAAATAGTTTTTTAAATTTTGGGAGGATATTTATTATAGCAAAAAGTAAAAAATATTGGATTTGTAGTTGTCCCTATCGTTGGATGTCGTTTAACTGTCTGTGGTATCGCGGAGTCACTTAACCAAATCAGGCCTTCTAATGATAGTTCCGACATTGCCTGTTCCAAAATGATCCATGGTTTGTCTTTTGGTATGACGCACCAATCCAATACTCTTGACAGATGTACTGCCTCATAGTACGAAAGTGGGTCTGGGAATCCCACCCCCCCCCTTTCCTTTGGTAGCGTTAAAATTTCTCTACGCACTCTGGCTGGTTTCCCTGCCCATATAAATCCTGTGAACTTTGCTCTGACGTCTCTTAGAAACCCCTGGGGTATCCTCGTTGGAAGCGTCTGTAGTAGGTATAACAACCTCGGCATTACATTCATCTTTATGATGTTGATTCTGCCGAACCAAGTAAAGACTTCTTTATCCCATTTCTGCAGGTCTAACTTAATTTGTCTTACCAACGGTACCAAATTTAATTCCAGAATTCTATTTAATTCCTTTGGTATTTTAGTCCCAAGGTACCCTATGTGTGAGTTTGTCCATTTAAACGAGAAAAAAGTCTTTAATTGCTGTTGTTGTGCCATACTTATCTCTACCCCATTGCTTCCGATTTATTGTAATTAACTTTAAAATTAGAGAGTGTCCCATATTTATCAATTTCTGATAACAGTGGGGGGACAGATAGCACTGGCATAGTTAGGAAAAACATCAAATCATCCGCAAATGCTGCGAGTTTATGTTCCCCTCCTTTTACACAGATACCCCTAATATCTGTATTCAGCCTTATTGTTCTTAGGAAAGGTTCCAACGTCAAGATAAAGATAATTGGTGATAGGGGGCACCCTTGACGTGTCCCGTTACATATAGCAAAGGGCTCAGAGATAGTATCGTTTATCTTAACTCTAGCTTTCGGTTGGTAATATAGACTCATAATCCATTTTTGCATCCCTTCTCCCAGACCTATATGTTGTATAATTGTTTTTAAAAACTTCCAATCCACCCTATCGAAAGCTTTTTCAGTATCAGTAGATATAAGTACTAGGGGTTTCTTATAGGACTGTGAGAAGTGGATCGCACTTATCACCCATTGCGTGTTTTCTCTACCTTCCCTCGCTGGGGTAAATCCGACTTGATCCTGATGTACCAGACAGGGAATATATGGCATTAGTCTATTTGCTAATATTTTTGTAAAAATCTTTAAATCTACATTTAGTAATGATATTGGTCGGTAATTTGAACACTGTGCTGGGTCTTTCCCCTCCTTTGGTATAACAGCTATGTGTGCCATAAGAGCTTCCTCGGGCATCTTATGCCCTTCTCGTATAGAATTAAATGCATCCAAGAACCTTGGCATCAACTTTTCAGCATAGGTCTTATAATATAATAGAGTAAATCCGTCCGGTCCGGGAGTTTTACCTGGTTTTAACATTTTAAGGGCGCTTATAAATTCTTCTGATGTAATTCGACCATCTATACTCCTCCCAATCTCCTCTGAAAGTCTAGGCATTCCTGACCCCTCTATATATTGCTTTGACTCTTCCTCACGGAGTCGAGTCTTTTGCTCATCTTTTAATTGGTATAGACTCATATAATAATTTCTAAATACCTTTGCGATTTCTTGTGAGGATTTAACTAACTTATCCCCTGTTGTTTTAATACACTCTATATGGTTTTGAGCCCTCGTTACTCTAAGTGCTCTCGCTAACATCCTACTTGGTTTATTGTCGTATTCATAAAAGTCTTGTTTACATGCAGCTTTACTGTCTTCACTATACAGTAACTGCAAAACAATAGAAGAGGGGTGGGGTTCTTTAGTTCTATCTTGTTTCCGTTGTCCTGATAAAGAAAGGGGAGCGAGTGTCGTCACCCTAGAACAGGAAGTTTGTTATTGGCCGAATCATGGGATATAAATCAAGGGGGGAAAAAGCCTAAAAACATGTAAGCTGTAATATGTTACATTTTTGGTTTTGGGTTTGATACACGGAGAGGTTGTAAAAAGAAACCTTTACCAATAAGTTATTGGCATGTTTTTAAAGACATTTAAAAATAAAATAGAAAAAGATAATAACATATATAATAATAATAATAATAATAATAATAATAATAATAATAATAATAATAATAATAATAATAATAATAATAAAATCTTCCCTCCTCCATAGCCTGGACTGTGCTGTCTGGACCTACCTGAGATCACCCCCAGGAGGAGGACTATGGGCTCCATACCGTCTCCAGGTAGGTGAACAAATTTCTGATACAATGTTACTGATAACTCAAACCAAATCAAACTGTACATTACAAGACAGGAAACCAAACCTACTTCACAGCCACACGAGCCACTGACCGGATACGACCTTTACCTTCCTTGCTGTATCTTTTATTCAGTTCTCTAATGCAGTTCAATCTTTCACTCAAGTTCACTGTCCCAGGCACATATTACTATTATTATAATATACCTGTATATACACTGCTCAAAAAAATCCAAGGGACACTTTTTAACCCCTTCAATATCGGGCACTTTCCCCCCTTCCTGCCCAGGAGAATTTTTAGCTTTCAGCGCTGTCGCATTTTGAATGACAACTACGCAGTCATACAACACTGTACACATAGGACATTTTTTGCATTTTCTTCCCACAAATAGAGATTTCTTTTGGTGGTATTTGATAACCTCTGCGGTTTTTATTTTTTGCAAAACAAACTTAAAAAGACTGAAATTTTTGAAAACATTTTTTTTTCTTAGTTTCTGTTATAAAATGTAGTTTTCTCCTTCATTGACAGGCACTTATGAGGCGGTACTGATGGGAACTGATGAGTTGGCACTGATAAGGTGGCACTGATGGGCACTGATGAGGAGGCCCTGATATATAATATTGATGGGCACTGATAGGTGGCACTGATGGACACTAATAGATGGCACTGATGGGCAGCACTGATGATGAAGTACTGACAGGTGTTACGGATGGGCACTGATTGGCATTGTGGTGGGCACTGATTGGCACTGTCATGGGCCCTGACAGGCATTCCTGATAGGCACTGACTGGCAGCTGATGGGCACTGATTGGCTGGCTCACGCTGTGATTGGTCACAGCTGATCACGTGGCCGCATGGGTGGCACTGTCTGCAGGTAGCACATGCAATATGGCCCATAATGCATGTGCTGCCTGCAGTGCCACCCATGCCGCCAATGCCGTAATGTGCTGCAGACAGTGCCACCCATGACGCTAATGCCATAACACATCTGCTGCCTGCAGAGACAGTGCCACCCATGACGCCAATGCCGTAATGTGCTGCAGATACAGTTTCAAGGCGGGGTCTGGGGAGGGGTGGAGCCAGGGGTGGGGCTGAAGGCGGGACCAGGGGTGGAGCTGAAGGGGGCCCCGTCAGGTAGGCTGTATGAGGCCCCATGATTTCTATCAGCGGCCCTGCTGACTGCCATTAGGTGTCAGGATGAAATTCTTGGTGCAGTAGGTCCTGGGTTCCTCCTGGTGCACGACGATGCCCGGCCTCTTGTGGCGAGAGCATGCAGCCAGTTCCTGGAGGATGAAGAAATTGATACCATTGAATGGCCCCCACAGCCACCTGACCTAAATCCTAAAGAACACCCCTGGGACATTATGTTTCGGTCCATCCGGTGCCGCCAGGTTACACCTCAGTCTGTTCAGGAGCTCAGTGATGTTCTGGTCCAGATACCCTAGAAAACCATCTGTTACATGCCTATAGGGTTGCCACCTCATCCCTTTAAAACAGAACACATATGAATTACACAGGTTCTGAGGCTAATTTAATTTAGATAAGGCTCCACTTGAGTTCAATTACCACCTTAATCAGCCACAGAACCTGTGTAATTCATATGTGTTCTGTTTTAAAGGGATGAGGTGGCAACCCTACATGCCTACAAGCACTTGGGGGGGGGGCACACAAACTACCGAGGACCCTTCCGAGTTCCTGCAATGAAATTTCAGCAAAATGGGCTTGCCTGCTGTATATATTTTTTTCACTTTGATTTTCGGGGTGTCTTTAAATTCAGCCCTCTGTAGGTGAATAATTTTAATTTCCATCAAATGGTGTGGCATTCTTTCCATCCTAACACATCACCCAGTCCATACCAGTATAGATCCTAATACTATACCAGTGGCGGCCCGTCCATAGGGACGCCCGGGCGCCACCCCCCCCCCCCCCCCTCCCGTAGTCACAAAAAAAAAAAAAAAAAAACGGGCCCTTTAAGAACTTTTTAACTGCAGTTCTGGCGGCCGTCTATAGAGGGCGCTGCAGTGCCACCCCCTCTCGCAAATAACATACATTCATGCATTGTATTGCACGAATGTATGTTATTGCAGGTTGCCAGCTGCCTGGTCTATTCAGATAACCGGACACAGGGCGGCGGTTACCTGAATAACGGCAGCTGGTTGGCTGAGCGGAACTGCCTATCAGAGTGAGCGGCTCTCGGAAGTCTATCCTCGAAACGCAGCCTCCCTGCGTTCCTTTGATAAGACTGACGGCCGTTTCAGCCAATCAGGTTCCCAGATTCTGGTTATCAGGAACCTGATTGGCTGAAGCGTCACCAAGGCGGAAGAAGACATCGAGGGAGGACATGGAAGCTTCAGGTAAGTGCATTTTACAGGGAACAGCGGCGACAATGGGCACAGAGGCGACAAAGAGGACAGAGAATCATTTTTTTAACCATTTGAGGTTCAGATAATCCCCTATTTTAAGAGAGACCCATATGACGATTGGCACAGTGGCTGTGTTTGATGGCATGGCACAGTGGTGACAATTGATGGCACAGTGACTGCGTTTGATAGGCACAGTGAGGCTGCAATTTTTTTTTCCCGTTTGCGCCACCCCAAAAATTTTGAGCACCAGCCGCCACTGCACTATACCCAGTCCATACCAGTATAGATCCTAACACATTACCCACTCTATACCAGTATAGATCCTAACACATCACCCAGTCCATACCAGTATAGATCCTAACACATCACCCAGTCCATACCAGTATAGATCCTAACACTATACCCAGTCCATACCAGTATAGATCCTAACACATCACCCAGTCCATACCAGTATAGATCCTAACACATCACCCAGTCCATACCAGTATAGATCCTAACACATCACCCAATCCATACCAGTATAGATCCTAACACTATACCCAGTCCATACCAGTATAGATCCTAACACATCACCCAGTCCATACCAGTATAGATCCCAACACATTACCCATTCCATACCAGTATAGATCCTAACACATCACCCAGTCCATACCAGTATAGATCCTAACACTATACCCAGTCCATACCAGTATAGATCCTAACACATCACCCAGCCCATACCAGTATAGATCCAAACATATTACCCAGTCCATACCAGTATAGATCCCAACACATTACCCAGTCCATACCAGTATAGATCCCAACACTATAGATCCCAACACATTACCCAGTCCATAGCAGTATATATCCAAACACATTACCCAGTCCATACCAGTATAGATACCAACACTATAGATCCCAACACATTACCCAGTCCATACCAGTATAGATCCTAACATATTACCCGGTCCATACCAGTATAGATCCCAACACTATACCCAGTCCATACCAGTATAGATCCTAACACTATACCCAGTCCATACCAGTATAGATCCTAACACATTACCCAGTCCATACCAGTATAGATCCCAACACATCACCCAGTCCATACCAGTATAGATCCTAACACATTACCCAGTCCATAGCAGTAAAGATCCTAACACTATACCCAGTCCATACCAGTATAGATCCTAACACATCACCCTGTCCATACCAGTATAGATCCCAACACATTCCCCAGTCCATACCAGTATAGATCCTAACACATTACCCAGTCCATACCAGTATAGATCCTAACACTATAACCAGTCTATACCAGTATAGATCCCAACACATCACCCAGTCCATACCAGTATAGATCCTAACACTATACCCAGTCCAAACCAGTATAGATCCTAACACTATACCCAGTCCATACCAGTATAGATCCTAACACTGTACCTAGTCCATACCAGTATAGATCCCAACACATCACCCAGTCCATACCAGTATAGATCCTAACACTATACCCATTCCATACCAGTATAGATCCTAACACTATACCCAGTCCATACCAGTATAGATCTTTACACAGCATGGGATTTTTCCCCATTGAGACCTGATGTGTTTTCAAAGTGTTCCTTTCATTTTTTTTGAGCAGTGTATATATATATATATATATATATATATATATGACCGTGGTCATTAATACGCATCAAAAGTGTCCGATGTGTCCGCCATAATGTCGCAGTCATGATAAAAAATCGCTGATCGCCGCCATTACTAGAAAAAAAAATAATAATGAAAATGCCATGAAACTATCCCCTATTTTGTAAACGCTATTACTTTTGCGCAAACCAATCAATAAACGCTTATTGCGATTTTATTTATCAAAAATATGTAGACGAATACGTATCGGCCTAAACTGAGGAAAAAAAATGTTTTTAACCGTGGGGGTATCCCAGTGCGCATGCTCGAAATTAACCCGCAACAAGCCAATGCTTACGACGTGAACGTCATTCTACGCAAAGCCCTATTCGCGAACGACTTACGCAAACAACGTAACATTTTCAAAATTCGACGCGGGAACGACGTCCATACGTAACATAGGATACGCCTCATATAGCAGGGGTAACTATACGCCTAAAAAAGCCTTACGGAAACAACGTAAAAAAATGCGCCGGCCGGACGTACGCTCATGGATCGCCGTATCTAGCTAATTTGCATACTCAACTCGGAAATCGACGGAAACGCCACCTAGCGGCCAGCGTAAATATGCACCTTAGATCCGACGGCGTACTAAGACGTACGTCAGTCGGATCTAGCCCACATTCAGGCGTATCTTGTTTTGTGGATACAAAACAAAGATACGCCGGAGCAAACTAGCAGTTACACGGCGTATCAATAGATACACTAGCGTAACTGCTTCGAGGATCTGGATTCTTTGTCTGAATTTCTCACTTCCTGTTCCTCCTCAGTAAGCTGTTCTGACTGACTAACCCCCAGCCAGATGATGGGGGTAAGCTTACTGAGGAGAAACAAGAAGTGGGAAATTCAGACAAAGAAAAAAAAACATTTAGAAGGGAAATGGAAGGAAAAGGTAAGTGAACCAACAATGCACGAGCTTAAAGGAACCTATTTAGAAAATAAAAAACAAACCTTTACGGTTTGATATGTTGGCTATTTACAGGGCTGCCATCAGGGGGGTACAGGCATTACACCTGTAAGGGGCCTGACGGTCCCCAGGGGCCCGGACGCCCCCCCCCCCCATTTTTTTAATATATATTTTTCTTCTGACCCCCCACCTTTAGAAACTTGCGGCAGGGAATCGCCTCCCCTTTTTTTTTCTATATTTTTTTTTTTCGTCTGACCCCCCACCTTTAGAAACTTGCGGCAGGGAATCGCCTCCCCTTTTTTTTTCTATATTTTTTTTTTTCGTCTGACCCCCCACCTTTAGAAACTTGCGGCAGGGAATCGCCTCCCCTTTTTTTTTCTATATTTTTTTTTTTCGTCTGACCCCCCACCTTTAGAAACTTGCGGCAGGGAATCGCCTCCCCTTTTTTTTTCTATATTTTTTTTTTTCATCTGACCCCCCACCTTTAGAAACTTGCGGCAGGGAATCGCCTCCCCTTTTTTTTTCTATATTTTTTTTTTTTCGTCTGACCCCCCACCTTTAGAAACTTGCGGCAGGGAATCGCCTCCCCTTTTTTTTTCTATATTTTTTTTTTTCATCTGACCCCCCACCTTTAGAAACTTGCGGCAGGGAATCGCCTCCCCTTTTTTTTTCTATATTTTTTTTTTTCGTCTGACCCCCCACCTTTAGCAACTTGCGTCAGGGCCCTAACCCCCCCGCCCTGTTTTTGTTTTTTAGTCTGACTTTAGCAACTTTCGGCAGGAGAGACATTGGCCCAGATTCACAAAGACTTACGACGGCGTATCTCCAGATACGCCGTTGTAAGTCCGAATGGCTGCCGGCGTATCTATGAGGTCGATTTATAGAATCAGTTACGCATAGATTTGGCCAAGATACGAGCGGCGTAAATCTCCTACGCCGTCGTATCTTGGGGTGCAATAATTACGCTGGCCGCAAGGTGGCGCTTCCTTGATTTCCGCGTCGAATATGTAAATTAGTAAGATACGCCGATTCACGAACGTACGTACGCCCATCGCAATTAGTTACGCCGTTTACGTAAGACATACGCCGGTGTGAAGATAAAGCTGCTCCCTAGGTGGCGCAGCCCATGCAAAGTATGGACGTCGGAACAAGCGTATCTTTTTACGTCGTTTGCGTAAGTCGTACGCGAATAGGGCTGTGCGTAAGTTACGTTCACGTCACAGGCATTGAGCCAAAGTATCTTTGGGCGTAAATACGACGTGATACTGAGCATGCGTGCGCATGCGCCGTTCGTTCGGCCATGCATCTACATGGGGGTCAAGCCTCATTTAAATACAACACGCCCCCTACAGCCTACTTTGAATTACGCGCGCTTACGCCGACCCATTTACGCTACACCGCCGTAACTTAGGACGCAAGTGCTTTGTGAATACAGCACTTGCCTCTCTAAGTTAAGGCGGCATAACGTAAATACGATACGCTACGCCCGCGTAACGTAGAGCGGCCGTATGTGAATCTAGGCCTTTGTTTTGTTTGTTACCACAACCACCCCAGCTTATCATCTCGCGGCAGGAGAGATGAGGGCCCCCCCCCCCCCCGGTTCTCTTCTCCAGGGGGGCCCTGCCTAAAGCTGTGTAAGGGGCCCCAAAATGTGCGATGGCTGCCCTGGCTATTTATTTACTCTGTGCAACCTCATCCTTTATATTTTACAATTGGGTCATTTATTGGATTTGTGTGCCCTAATACTAACTATTTTACTTTCTTTTCCTAGACCTTTGAGGAAATATTGTGTAACATAAAATTAGAACTGCCTCTGTTACATTCTTTAGGGTGTCGGCAGAAAACATATCATGTGTTGGGGTTTTAGGAAATCTTCAGGCTTAAAATTATTTTTTTAACCCTCCTCTTGTGTTAGGGTTAGAACCGACCCGTTTTCAGGTTTTGAATGTCTATAAGTATCACATAAATTTGTTTATTGCATCAAGATTTTTTTACTTTGTCAGGAACCTCTATTTAAACAATGTAATAGAAAAAGAATCCTTTTCACTAAATTATAAAATACTGTGGTGAAAATTAAGACGTTTATGGTGTAAGGCCCCTTTCACATTGGACCTGTAGCCGCGGTGGCAGTATATCGCCGCTAAAAATAGCGGCGATATACCGCCGGGATTGCTGCGGGAATCAGCCGCTAGCGGTGCGGTATTAACCCCCGCTAGCGGCCGATAAAGGGTTAATACCGCCCGCAATGCGCCTCTATAGAGGCGCATTGCGGGCGGTATTGCCGCGGTTTCCCATTGTTTTCAATGGGAAGGAGCGGTGAAGGAGCGGTATACATGCCGCTCCTCTCACCGCTCCAAAGATGCTGCTGACAGGAGATTTTTTTGTCTCCCGCCAGCGCATCGCCTCAGTGTGAAAGCCCTCGGGCTTTCACATTGAGTCTGCAGTGCAGGAGTTTTTCAGGCGGTATAGCAGCGCTATTTTTAGCGCTGTACCGCCTGAAAAACTCCTCAATGTGAAAGGGGCCTTAGGGTCAATTCTGACCCAGTTATAATATAGGATTATAGGACACTAATAAGTGCCAAAACTGAAATCATAAACACTCTCTCTGCTTAGTAACACTGACAGCTAATCACCTCTCAACCCTGTGAGCTGTAGTTAGGGAGGGGCCTATCTCTTTGCCTGCTTGTCTGCTTCTCTAAATAAAGTAAAGAAACGTAGGACCAATACATTTCTATTCTATTGAGGTTTATTTTACCATTTTTTAAATTTGAAAATGAGAGGTATGCTATCAAAAGAAAGGTCTAAGGCCCCGTTTTCATCGGACATGTCGGCTGGCGGATTTTGGTCTGATGGCTGTACACACCATCAGACCAAATTTCCCGCGGACAGCGAACGCGGTGACGTGGCCGCGCCGTCGCCGCGACGATGACGCGGCGACGTGCGCGACCCTGGAAGGTCAATGCTTCCACGCATGCGTCGAATCACTTCCGCTTTCGGCCGAGCGGACATGTCCGGTGAGTTCCAGACTGGACTATGCTAACGCCCTTTACCTCTGGCACCCAAAGTACCAAATCGCTCGTCTGCAAGTCGTACAGAATACGGCCGCCAGACTGGTGACTGGGAAAAGGACATGGGAATCAATCTCACCTTCACTGAGAACCCTTCACTGGCTGCCAGTAAAAGACAGAATTGTATTTAAAGCACTCTGCCTGAC